>NC_058130.1:788538864-788570703 GCF_016433145.1 Gracilinanus agilis | reverse complement strand
ACCCTGAGTGCAGGGCAGGGACTTAGTTCCAGTTTCTGTCTCAGGTTTATGTCTGCAGAAGAATAAACAGGAAATGAATCTCTAACACAAAAGAATCCTGCAGTTTTGTCATCCTGAAGCAATAGTTTCCCAGGGTTTTGATAGTGGCTGAGTCATTCTGCAGCTGCTCAAACTCAAGCCAAGATCAAAATCTTGGAGATACCAGAGTACTGTGGGAAGGGAGGGGAAACAGAGAACAATCAGATTCATCCAGAATCATACCATTTTGAAAGCATTGAAATCTCCATGTCCTCATCTTGAACTGTTCCTTACATCCTAGAATAACACAAAATTCAAACCCCACCCTCCCCACAAAACAAACAGCATGAAAACTACTTGAGATCTTCCATTCAGAAGCATCCAGAGACTGATACAAACATCAGGCATGTCAAAAGAAAATGTGTATACTGGAATAATGAGCAAATAAGTAAAAGAGTACCACAATAAAAAGCCATTAGGGTAATGGAGATGTCCAAAGCTTAAGCCCAGAAGCAGAAAATTAGAAAATATATATGAGAAAAGCCATAAAAACAGTTGGTCACAAACTCAACCAGAATTCTTAAACTATGAAGTGACTTTTTAAGAGTTAATCTGTTTTTCTTTTTGTTTTTGTTTGTTATAAATAAAATCAGAGTACAAGACAATATGAAAAGAAATTAGAGATTTCAAAGACCATATTGGAAAGGGAATAAATATAACAAAATATTAGGTCACAACCATAACAAAACAACAAATTCTGAAAATTAGAAGACTTTCTCAAGCCACTGGGGCTTCTCCCAATCAAGGGCCCCTCCAGAGGCTAAGGTAGTGTTATATTGAATCTCTGGGAGCTTGAAGTTCACTGTTGATTGACAGGTGAATCAATTGGATGGAATGTTCCCAGAGAGGCATGTGGACTCGGGAGAGAGCAGTTGAAAACCCTGACAGAGGTTCTGGGGCCTTTTACCTGTCCCTGAGGCTGGAGATCAGGGTGGATCCTGGTCTTTGGGAAATAGAGACTTGCAAACTCAACCCTGCAAGCTCCTCCTGTGTTTCCTGTACCTTCATCAACCTGTATTAGACCACCATCTCTGTTTCTACTGCCCCTAGAGATTAGGAAGTTCATCATCTTAGTCATCTAGGCTTCCCAGGGCCTGGAAAGGATCCGGGAAGTGGGCAGGAGAAGAAGAAGGGGGTGGAAAAAAGGGCAGGTATATCTCAACTGATTAGGCTTAACATCTACTGAAGAAGAAGCTGAAAATTTCACAGCAGTTGCCTGCTCTGGTTTAGCCTGGCCAGGCTGTACCAGAGAGAAGCTATCATCTTGATTCCTTCATTTGCCTGCAGTTAGAGATTCATTAGTATCAATTTAAAGTAGGGTCTCCCAATACCTCTATCCTACACCATTATCCTTCTGTGTCAAATATATTCAAAGTTTAAAGTACCTTCCTGAATTGGTTTCCAAAGCTTATTTGGGAAGGGAGTCACGCAGTCATATTACCAACGTTGCCTCAGCTGAAGAGCCCAATAATTAATATCAATTAACCCTAGGTAGGTCCTGAGGGATAAAATACATTGACCTATAGGATCCTGCCTGAGCAACTGTTATAAAGGAGAAGTGTCATCCTATCCTCTCTCTGTACTCCGTCTTCATATACATCAAATAGATAGTAGTACCTCCTTTTAATATAACAGTAGTCAGCATTCTTCACTCACCATGTGTAGTTCTGAGGCAGTGGTTCCCAAACTTTTTTGGCCTACCTCTCCCTTTCCAGAAAAAAATTACTTAGCGCCCCTGGAAATTAATTTTTTTAAATTTTAATAGCAATTAATAGGAAAGATAAATGCACCTGTGGCCATCATTGCCCCCCTGGATCACTGTAGCACCCACCAGGGTGTGGTGGTGCCCACTTTGGGAATCACTGTTCTAAGGGAAAGATTTAAGAACAGTCTCACCAAGGTCTCAGGGTCCAGATCCAGCACTCCTTCAGATCCAAGCCATGAACAAGAAGAAGCAAAAAGGGGCAGAGCCATTGTTGTTGTTGTTTTTTAACTCTTACCTTTCATCTCAGGATCAGTTCTAAGATAGATGAGTGATGAGGACTAGGCAGTTAGAGTTAAGTGACTTACCAAGGATCACACAGTTATGTGACCCTGAATAGAGAACTAGAACTAAAGACAGAAGATCCTGGGTTCAAATATGGCCTGTGACACTTCCTACCTATGTGACCCTGGGTAAGCCACTTCCCCCCAATTGCCTACCTTTTAGCCATCTTCTGCCTTATAATAGATGCTTATCAATGCTAAAACAGAAAGTAAAGGATTTTTTAAATCTATAGCATCTATTGATTTTGATGATCTAGAAAAAGCTTGTGTAGACTCAGATATCCAGAAATGGAAGAATAAATTTGGAGCTAGGAAATAACATGGGATATGGATTACTGATACAGGAAGACCATTGTTACCAAAAGACTTGTATACCTAATTGTGTCAGGCCATCCACACAAAAGGTCATTTTGGTACACAAGTTGTTGTAGATTCCATCAGGAGGCAATGAGTTGCTCCTGGAATAAGTACTGTTGCAAATAAGATCTGTAGTAGTTGTTCAGTCTGCCAAAAGTTCAATCAAAGGGCATTCAGAAAGAAAGGTTTGGGTGGTAGGCCTTTAGCATATTGTCCATTTGAGAGTTTACAGATTGATTATATCTGTATGCCTAAAGCTGGAAGATACAAGTATTGTCTTGTGATAGTTGATAGACTAACTAAGTGGCCTGAAGCTTTTCCATCAAATACCAACACAACTAGCTTTGTGGTGAAAGTGTTGCTCAAGGAAATTGTGCCTAGATTTGGTGTACCTCTAATCATAGATTCAGATAAGGGATCTCATTTCACTCAGGATATCCTTAGAAGAGTCTATAAGAATCTAGGAATAACACCTAAATATCATGTTTGTTATCACCCATCAAGTTCATGTCAAGTGGAGTGTATGAATAGAGAACTCAAGACTATGGTTGGGAAACTCTGTGCCAAAACTCATCTCAAATGGCCAGATATTCTTCCCATAGATTTGTTTTACCTACGTACGAGACCAAGAGCACTTCTACATATATCGTCATATGTGATGCTCTTTGGACATGCTCCACTACAAGCAAAAACTTGTAAGGCTGTTTATGCATCACTCTTAGGAGGTGATTACCAAATTGCTTCATATTTAAGTGCTTTACAGCAGAGGCTAAGAGAATTTTAATATATGAGAGTATTAATTCAATCTGGTCCATTAGATTGTTCTCTTCATAATTTTCAACCAGGTGATATGGTCTATGTGAAAAATTTTGCCAAAACATCAGCAACAGAACAAAATTGGATAGGTCCTTATACAGTTGTATTAGTTTCATCATCTTCTGTAACAGTATTAGGTAGAGATTCGTGGTATCATTGTTCTCATATTAAATTAGCACATGATATAGATAATGAAAATGTAGAAATGGCTACTAATGAAGAAGAAGAATAAATTCTGTAAATTAAGATCTTCAGTCAATTAGAGTCTGCAGTCAGAAAATTCAGTAAGGAGAGGACCATTCCAGAGAAAGAGGACATTCATATGGAAGAGGACATGGATGGATGAAGAGGATTCAGGATTCAGGATTTATGAACTTTGTATTAAGACTGATGAACTTATGAATTGAACTGATAAAAACTTTATTTTCAAGGATATTCCTAAAGAAGAGGATTAATCATGGACAATTTGGATAGATGGTTAGAAAGTATTTTTGGTAATGTAAATAGTATCACTACATACACATATGCATCCAGCATTACACATAAAACTTTCAAGAACTTTGATGAAGAAAAGGAAAAGAGGAAAAAAGAGAAGAGAAGATTTCCTTGGAAAATGGAATATCATAAGAAAAAAGGAGATCTAAAGGAGATCTGGAGTTTTGGTAGTTATCATACATCCAACAGTAACATGTTGCAACACAATATAGCAAACTAAACAACATGACAAATCAGATACATAAAACACAAACCTTTTAGGATACATTGTATTCCTCATGGAATAAAGCAATGTATAAGTACTGACAAAATTAGAATTAACTATAGGATAAGTAAGTACTAACAAAGGATAGTTAGTTATTAACAAAGATTAGTTAATTATTTAGGTAGAGTTAGTTAGATTAATATATTAATACCTTAAAGATAGTTTAGAATAGTTTAGTGAAATAGGAATAGGATTAGATTAGATTAGAGGATAAGATAAGGTACTAATGTACATTATAGTACAAATACAACAAACATAACAAAATTGCTTACATGAAGAACATATAATATACCACAGATCACATCACAAAATAATGTTAATAGATATGTAAATAAGTGTGAATAGGATGTGTATATTGTAGATTGTATTATACTGTAAGTATTGCATATATGTAAAGGGTGTACATATGTATATTTGATACATATATATTGTGTGTACATATATGTATATATGCATATCATGCATGTATACATTATGTATGTGTTGTGTGTCATATGTATATATATGTATAAGTGTACATACTGTGGATAATTTTATATAATTGAGTTGCAAACATTTGAATGTAATTTGCATAAGGGAGTTTAATGTTTTGTTATAATTTTGGATGTAAAACTTACACAATAATTGTGTTAAAATGTATTTTCAAAACTTGTTTGCATTTATTAGTAGAATATTTCTATATTAGAATAGCAGTTGTTTTGACTTTTGTGTTGATATTTCATATTTGCTGTTGATTTTGTTAATTTTGTTGGAAATTTTGCATTGTTACTTGTTGCTTTGTGCTTTGAACTATGTAACTGTTCAATGTATTTATCCCTTTACCTTTCGTTGTTAAAATCCCTAGTGTAGGGTAGAGTAGGATAGTGTTAGATAGAATAGAGTTAGTATAGGTTGTTTGTTATTTTGGGTTATAATTTTAGTTTAGTTTGTAGTGCACAAATACCAAAATATTGTGTGAAAGACTATTTTGGCTTTGTGCAAAGGGGGGGAACTGTAATAGGGAAATAGACTTAAGAGTATAAAAGTAGATTTTGCAATCAGGCTAGAGGCAAAAACCTTGGCTGGCAGTCATGGACATTCTGAATGGAATGCAGGGGAAGAGAGGAGAGAGGAGAAACTGTCAATTGCTGGTTTGTGAGGAGTTTGGTGTAGAAGTGCAGCCAGCAATGTCTCCATAGACTTGGGAATCTGTGAGATTGGAGAAGCTCGAAAACAACATCTTTCAAGACAACCCTGAGTAGTGGAAAGGGTCTGGTTTTCTGGTGCACAGTTGCAGGCATCTTTCCCTACCTGGTAGCTCTTGGATTATTGGCTGTACAAGGAGTTGGTTCCTGGTATCCTGAAGTCATCACATGGATCATTTGTGAGAAACCCCAATCTCCAACACATTCCCTCTAGTCCTTAGCCAAAGTTGTCAGCCTGACTGAAGTAAAGTTGGCAGAGAAACTTTCCCTTAGGACTCCAGTTCTTTTTAGTTGGATTTTTCCCTAGTTATAGATATGCCTCTCCCACTCACCTGTCCTGTAAACTACAATTAAACTGTTTTATTTTTCCTTTTCCTGTTTGTGTCCCCATAGTGTGTGTTTTTAACTTTGTGTTTTTTCCCTGGCTAGGTGGATCTGTGGTGGCAGTTGGGTTTCAACTGTCATTCCCCAAACTGCCAAACCCAATTTTGAATTGTATTTCCTTAACTTGTTAGGTCCCAGTCTATCTGTCTATCCTGCCTCCTACTCACCCTTCCTCTGAACCCAATTAAAATATAAGTTAAACCCCATGTTTTCCCCATAAGACTTCTCTCTGAAAGATATATAAAAGAAAGAGCAAGAGAAGAGGCATTTATTAAGCACTTAATGTGGGCCAGGTGGTTTATAAATATTATTTATTTTATCCTCCCAACAACCCTGTGAAGAAATTACTGTTACTAATATCATTTGAAAGTTTGGTAAACTGAAGCAAAGGTTAAATGACTTGCCCAGGGCCATACAGCTAAAGTCCTGGATATGAATTCAGGTCTTCTTGACTCCAAGCTCAGCATTCTATCTACACTACTACATAGCTATCTGTGGGAGACTGTCAAGCGAGGATTATATAGAAAATGGCCTTACTTTTTCTGTCCCAAACCTCAGTAACTCTCAGTTACAGATGTGTATCCCATCAACCTCTTCTTTTCTTAGGTTCCTGTGATATTGGAAATTTGGTGTCCTTGATCTTAATATTGAGGTCTCTGGTATAAACTTCCTGAGGATGTTTAGGGGTCTTGAAAATTACATTTCCCATGTTTCTTCTTGTGTAATACAGGTGGGCAGGAAATGTGATTACATAGACAGAAGTATAAAGTCTCAGAACTCTTTCCTAGGAAGCAGCCAAGGGAAAGTGTCCTAATCAGACTCTGGGAGCTGAGAGTCTCACCTTGATTGACAGGTGAAGACAGTTGGAAGAGTGGAATGTTCCCAGAGGCCATGAGGACAGGAGGAAAGGCAGTTGGGCAGAGAGGGTATAAATACCCTGGGCAGCCCCTGACAGGGATCCCTTGGACCCCTTGTCTTTTGGGACCTTGGCCTTGCTTTGGCTGAGCCTTGCCTAAACTCTTGCCTTGGACATTTGATCTTGAACATTGATTGACCGGTGGGTCAGACCGTAGATCCTCTGATTCTCTCTGAATCCCTAGATATTTAGGCACCTAACCCATCTCTAGATATCTAGGTATCCTGGGGCCTGGGGGGGGGGATCTGGGAAGTGGGTAGAAGACAAAGAAGAGGGTGGTAAGGGTGGAATTTCCTGAAGGCTGTAGCAAACAATTAGCAGTAAGAAGCTGAGAGAAACCATCATCAATATTTGCATCATCCAAACAGTTTGCTTACTCTGGTTTGGCTGTGGCCAGGCTGAGCCAGAGGAGGTGAAGAACAAGCCCAGCATTACTGAACAGCCTACAGTCCTGAGGGATTATTGTCATAGATTTAGTGATAGGGTCACCTATTCCCCAACCCTTTCCTGATCATTCCTTTCCCTTCTTAAACAACATAGATAAAGTTATTAAGTACCTTCCTGGAGTAGTTATTCCATCACCACTCTGGAGAAGGAGCAACGCAGTCAGATGAATGTTATCCAAGGCTGATAGAGCCCAATACCAATAATCAATCAACCCCAGGTGGGACTGAAAGGGTTACCCATCCATTGACTTTAGGGATCCTGCCTGGGCACTGTTATAAAGAAGGGCAGTTATTATAACATCCAGCTGGGTGGCAGTACTTGGGTGTCCCTGCACCAGCCATTAGGGAACCAAACCAAAGCTCTCTCAGATTACTACTACTAATAACCAGCCTAATAGTGGTAGTATCAGATTACTCTCTTCTTTTATAACAAATTTTATGGTAGTTTATTTACAAGTAGGAAGAGTGAAAATAGGGAAAATGAGAGAGAGAGATAATTACTCTGGGCTGGTTTGAAGGTCCAAAACAGGCAGGGCTTCAGAGGCCCCAGCAAAGGGGGGACACAGAGGTTAATTAAACAAAGCTTCTAGCCACAAGGCTTCCTCCAAGAGGAGAGGCCTCTTCAGAGGCCAGTGCCTCCAGAAAAGCCAAGGACAAGGAGTCAGCCTTCCACTCACCCACATTACAATCCAAAAGGAAGCAGTCTGAGGTCTCAAACTCGAGCTCCTCCAATGCCAAGTTCAAAGGGCCAAAATCCCCCTTATAGGAGTTATAATATATTTAAAAGATAGTTCTTTACGTCACTTCCTGTGTCCACCTTCCAGTTTAACATGACCAAAATGCACAGATCCCAGTTAGCAGGATTCTTACAACTACTCTCAGCATAGTCTATGGGGGAGGAGTATTGGAGATTGAGCTTCCCTGCCCTCTGAAGGCTTCTTATCTGTCCTATTGATAAGATTAAATTAAAGCAGGGCAGAGTTGATCTGCAGAGCTGGATGTACTTTTAGGCCAAAACCTCAAGAAGGGTTTGGGAGGTGCAAGATGGAGAGTCTTGTTGGTGACTAGGCTTCCCTCTCTGATCTTCTCCTTCAGCTGCCACTCTGCCACCTGTGCTCAATGTTCTAAGCCTGGCACAGCTGTGCCAGCAAAGCACTCCTTCTGGACTAGAGTACTTGCCCGCCCAGAGATTCCAGTCACCTCTGGAGACTCAGAGGTGGGGAAGGGGTCCTGGGACCTTCCTTCTTCCTTTCCCTTGTACACAAGAGTGCAAGAATAAAACATTTTCTTGGTGTACTTTTTAAGTTGAACC
This sequence comes from Gracilinanus agilis, assembly GCF_016433145.1. Taxonomy (NCBI): domain Eukaryota; kingdom Metazoa; phylum Chordata; class Mammalia; order Didelphimorphia; family Didelphidae; genus Gracilinanus; species Gracilinanus agilis. The sequence goes on along the minus strand of NC_058130.1, from coordinate 788,562,404 downwards.
CAGCTGGAGGATCCTCCAGCTCTGTCCTGTTGTTAGATTTGGCTTTTTGTTCACTCAAAGCACTTTATTTTTAATTCGTGTGGAAGGTTTTTCAGAGAGGTCTGGACTTTTGCTGCATCTAAGTTGCCATCTTGACTCTGCCACCCCCAACAGAAGTTCTGAAACCTAATTAAGTCAATTATTGAAACTGTTGTCCTGTAGAGAAAATCCTAATTTCTCCTTGACATGGTATTAAAATTTGCTTAATGTGGATGAAAACTTTTAATCAATTTAATATAATATATGAGAGGGTAGAAGCTTAGTGAGGGTATTTTCAATTGGGGAGACTCTAGGACAGTGAGCATAACATTGAGCTAATGATGGTCCCCTCCGGGAATAATAATATTAGTACTGATTATGTAGAGCTAGGATGCAGAGGGTTGACTTGGGGAACCAGGATAATTATTACTAAGGTTTCAGAATGATATCTCTCTAAGCTAACTATGGACAATTCTCTATAATTAGGAGCTATGCACTCTAGAATGAAAGATAGAGAGATGGCTTCAAGGATAGGGCAAGAAGGCAGAACATCCATTTTGCCACAATCAGTGAGCTGATTCTGTATCTGGGCTAGATGCCATTCTTTAGTCAATATCTTCATCAAGAACTCATCATGGAAGGGATATGATTGGGGGTGTAAATTCTAAATGATCACCCTAGTGCAGATATCAATAATATGGAAATATGTCTTGATCAATGACACATGTAAAACCTGGTGGAATTGCATCTTGACTATGGGAGAGTGGTGGGAGGAGAAGAGGGAAAGAACATGAATCATTTTACCATGGACAAATTTTCTTAATTAATCAATAAAAAAAGAACTCATATTAGGGCAGCTAGGCCTCTTAGTGGAGGTCCTAGGTTCAAATATGTCCTCAGACACTTCCTAGCTTGGTGACCCTGGGGCAAGTCACTTAACCCCCATTGCTTAACCCTTACTGCTCTTCTACTTTAGAACCACCAATCCACATATAATGTTTGATTTGGATTATGGAAACTCCATTCTCCTTGATCAACTGGTTCACTTGCAACATATCTTATTGACTCATTTCCTTTTCCAAACATTCTCATCTCTTCCCTCTCCTGCTAAGAAATTCAAATGACTTCATATTCCTCTTTCACCTTGATCTCAAATTTTCAACCTTGTTTCTCTATTTGATAACACCTTTAATGTGCATGCCTTAACTGGCTAAATGTATTCTGGATAAAAATAGAATTGTGGGAACTAAATAAACATAGGAAAATATGGTTCAGGATTCAGAAATAAAAGCCTATTTGGAGAGATGAATTAGAAAAGTCATGTCTGTGCTTCATTAATACTTTTACAAAGATGAGATTCAGAAAACAATTAATGTGATAAATACCTAAAAGTACAAATATAAATAAAATGGATGATCATTTGACAAAGGAGATAGAGTTGGTCACTTTGTGCTGGTAATTTAACTATTGGGACCAAATGTAAAAATTAAAGAATTATGAAAAGAAAAAACAAAATGGAAATAACTTAATTTTCATTTCGTGTTCTCTTTTGTCTTGTGAGAAGAATAATGCTAGTCTTATTATAAAAACAAAAAAATAGCTCATGGTTATTTGATATTAAAAGTCAGAAGCGAGGATTACACAAGTTAAGTAATGAAGGGGTGGAGGACTAACCATTTTCTTGAGTTTTAGGAGCATCTCAAATTTCTCAAACAGAAGAATAATATTCAATAAGTAAGGCAAGTTTAGCTGCTTCCATCATCTAAGAATGGAAAAAAACTCTAACTAGACATCAATCTTAGGACATTAATTGAAGGAGCAGAGGAGTTGAGATCTTTCTAAATGTTCCCCAAAATTTTTATTACTGAAGATACAGAATGATTTAGATTCCAATATGATTTTGCCTGCTTTGGACATTTTTATAGCCAAATATCATGGTCCTGGGAATCCTGAAAAATATTTTGAAAAAGTTGTCTACTCTGAGAAACCATCTCACACATATCACGTTGGCCAATACAGTTGAAAAGAAAAGTGATTAATGTTGGAAGGGATGTGGCAAAATTGGATGGCTAATACATTGCTGATGGAGTTGTGAACTGATCAAAGCATTCTGGAGGACAATTTATAACTATTTCCAAAGGGCTTTACAACAATGCATACCATTTCATCTGGTAATAATATTATATTCTTTATATCCCAAAGAGATTTTAAAAGGAGGAGGGGCAGAGGTAAGGAACCTACTTTTACCAAAATATTTATAGCAGCCCTTTTTGTGGTGGCAAAGAATTGGAAATTGAAGGGATGTCCATTAACTGGGGAATGATTGAGAAAATTATGTTTATGATGGTGATGGAATATTATTGTGCTATAAGAAATGATGAGCAGGATGGTTTCAGAATGAGCTGGAAAGACCTACATGCACTGATGTAGAGTGAAATAAGTAGAACCAGGAGGATATTGTACACAGTAACAGCAGTATTATGGAATGATCAACTGTGAAAGACTTACTGACTCTCAGAAACATAGTGGTTCAGAACAATTCTGAGGGTCTTGGAACAAAGAATGCTCTCCACCTCCAGAGAAAGAACTGTTGGAGTCAGAATGCTGATCAAAGCTAGAGTGACAAAGCACAATGTCCTGGAGATGACATACAATAAGTTTAGAAACTCAGAAATACATACTTAACAAAAAAAAGACACTGTAAGTATCACATAAATATAAAAGAAAAATTTCAGACTCCTCTTGTGTTAAGGTAGGACCAAAATATACATGTGGATTTTGTAGATCATAGGGGCACTATGCTTCTAATACCCACAATGCAGAAGAGTGTATTAGCTTTGGATTCAAAAGACCAAATTCATTTGCTCCGTATTGTGTAAATACAGTCATTTTACTTTCCTGGCCATCACTTTCCTCATATGTAAAATGAAAATATTAAATCAGATTACCTCAAGGGTCTTTGGAAGCTCTAAATTGTTTACTCTCATCATCAAAAAAGTACAACCATACTCAGATAGGGAATATGAATCTGTATGTATATAATGCTATCCATTGGAAAGAAGCATTCAATCATAAATCTATTGGACTAAGCCACTACTGAGGCCCTTTTTAGCTCTCACACTGTGATGCTATATGATCCTGTCTAAGGAGTGAAGGAAAAAGTATGGGTAGTTCTTTATGAACAGTATGCACAGGATAATAAACCATCAGAATAGATTCCACTAAGTCCTGAGAATGAGACTTGGCTTACAAAATACTTTTTTTCAGCAAAATATAGAGATAACAAGACCATCAGTCTTATAGTCTGTCAGAGAAAATACCATTACTTAGAATTATTTTTTTTTATTTTGTCTCCTATCAGGGAATTTTTCATGAGATTTAGTCATCACAAGACATTCTCTGAACCCAAGATGTATAAAGTACTTTTCTAGAAAGAAACTTCTGTATTGTAGGCTCTGCAGGGAACAAGGGCATGAGCTTCCAAAATATAATTATTCACTTGTGTTTTTCCTTTGGATGCAGAAACTCAGCTGCAGATGCCCTAGGCAGTCTGGTCTCCAGAGTTCTTCATAGACTTAGGCTTCCCTGTGGAGGAGGGAGATGGGCCCTCATCAAAATCTAAAAATAAGGGTTCTGTGAGACAGAATTCCTTGTAAAAGCAGATGAAACAATAAAATGTCCATTGGTATTACACCATGGTTCATGTCTTGGACATGGACCCAGTTAATATCCCATTGTGTTTCCTTAGGTGTGGCAGGCAGAACAGAACCTGGGCATCTACAAAAGCTTAAGATATTTCTGATTCTGAACAGTTTCTCCTCAGTCCATGATTAAGATAGCTAACTTTAGCTTGAGAGGCTCCTTAGTTTCTCCAGATTTGGAACTCAGAATAATATTCAGGGAGATGTTTTCCAATATTTATAAAAGCATTTCTCAATTGCTTTCTGCCTTTCTCATCTCTCTGCTCCTGCAGCATCTGGGCTCAGGCCTCAGGACAGAGAAGCATCCCTGTTTCCACCAGATTAATCCCATTGTTTCCCAAGATGGACATCTAGTGATTGGCATCTTTTTATCCTTATTCTCAGTTGAAGTAAACAGTGTAACAGGAGCAGAACTGTTTGAAAATTCTCCTAACAAAGCTTGTAAGCCTTACCAGTAAGTGCCTCTCTATCTGTCTGAGGTTATTTTTGCCATGGTGATTAAAAAGTCTTCCTTATATATTGATTATAAGGGCATAAGGGCAAGTGCATGCAACAAGGGATAAGGGACTTCTAATCTTTTCCTGTCTCTAATTACTTTTACATTCTTGTCAGTTTTCCCTTTCTCAGATTGACTTTCCCCTCTATTTCCTCTTGTAAAAGGCCCATTCTTAGGAAGTTCAGTCCTGATTGAGCTCAGTCTTTTAGAACCCTGCCTTCCCTGTCCTGACTTTATGTAGATACTTAAGCATTGGAACTAATGAAAGTGCTTAGAAAAGAGACCCTTTGGAATTAGATTAATACCCCGAAACATCAAAAGGTCTCAAAGACTATGACTCTATTCCATTTTTGGGCAGAATTATTTCTGTTGCATATACTGGTATTGTTCAAGGAGAAGATCTGGCCCATCCAAAGGAATGAAATCTCCAAACATTCCTCTCTACTCTTACTCATCTGATAACAAGTGAGTGCAATAATTTGTAGAGGTACAGGATCTCTTCCTTTGGTGAAGATAGTATATTCCTCCCAGCTCTCACACAGGAGGACAATATACCATAAAATGTTTTTCTTCTTCTGAATGAGTGAATTTATCATGTTCCTCTATTTTTATTGGTGTTAGTCATATTTTAATGATAGGCAGAGCAGTCCAGACTAGGGAGTCCCAACAAAGTTGACTAGATCCTGAAATTTAGAATGAGGGATCAGTAAATTTGAGTTTATTGGGAAAGAGAAATATTCCCAGGACATACTGGTAACAAGTATTGAGTGAGTTTTAGAAATATGTTGATGAGATGGCTATTATTTCTCATTATGTGTGAAATAGTCTGACTCTCTCCAGCTGATATGTAATAGCTTATTTTTGTTTTTATAGAACAATTTTATTGGACTGTATGCATCTAGGAAAAGTGGAACTGTATTTCTTTACTTGCACTTTGGAAGATGTATTGACATTTGTGCTGATGTCCAGCTTTTACTTCTGTGCTTTGTCTTGTATCATTTTCCTTTGTAGAAAACCTGATTTACATAGCAGGAACTCTGGATGTATCTATGGAAATTCACAGAGGAGCCTTTTTAAGTCTGGAGACTTAGTTCTGAAATGAGATTCAGACTAAAATACCCCAAATTCCTGGAAAATTTCATTTTGTGTTAGCTGAGGAGAAGCAAGTTAGCAGTTGAATCTGCATTTCAGTTGAGGAAGACAGGTTTTGAGATATATTGGATCCTTATATGACAGATTTGTTTTCTGACCTCTTCATTAATTTCTTTGTAGCCAAATGCTTCTATATAGCTGTCTTACTTTCTGTCTCTCTGGAATCCTTTATTTCCTTTTATATTTTTCTTTCAATTATAAATAAAAAAGACACAAATGATCAACTCCTTATTTACTTTTTTAATGCTTTCATATGCTTCTTTCTCTCGTTTTCTTTATTAATCATTAATTAAGCAAAATTTGTACTTTAGCTTAGAAGTAAGAGAAGGTTGTACAACCCTTCAGTGAAACATTAAATAATAATCCTGTTCTAAGTAAATATCCCTTTAAACCGTATGCAATCTTGGACATTTACCATGAGAGTAGCACTTTTGGGTGAGGAAAGGGATTTTCCTTTTCTCTTCTCTGATTCAAATTCAATGGAAAATGAATGAAAAGTAAAAGAAGGGACCAAAAATCACAAATCCTCAGACAATAACAAGTGACTACATGAGACAAAGTTGAAAATTCTGCAGATGAAATCACATTAAGTGAGGTAGTCAGGACATGGAATTCTCTTATGCTCACCTGGCTCTATTAAAACAAACATAGATTGTCTAAGAGATGGAGATTGATAGAGAAATTTTACTAGGTTGTGCATATTTTTAAAAACATTGCCAAAAACAAAAGAAGTCTTTGTTCTCTGCTATTGACCTTCTGGCTAAAAATCTGGCACTATATCACAATCTTTAAGATATTTTTGGTTTGGGAAGGGAATTGAAGAGGCAGGGATACTTGATTCAGGACTTTGGCTTTCGTCAAAGGTATCAAAGAAGACCTTAGGAAGCTACTATGGGCAGGAATGCTATCATATCCCTACTACTGTTTGAACTTGTTTGCATCATGTCCTCCCTTCAGAATGACCTCTTCCTCAAATAAAACCATATTTCAAAATCATCCTCACTCTTCAAGGGTCTTGATCCTCTCCATGAAGCTTTCCTTATTTTTTCAAGGTGATGGGGACCTCACCTGCTCATCTCTCTGAGATCTCAGTGCCATTCACCTTTAATATATCCTCAGTAAATGTGCTGCAGTCATTGATGTTTCTATTCTCTTTCTCACTCTAGCATAGAACTTCTAGCATCAGGGCACATCCAGATCCACCGGAGGATCTAGTATAAACTGGATGCTCTTTCTCTCTTTGTAGAATGAGTGAGTGACCCAAGCAACTTTAATCATATAAGAATAGCTTTCCCCATTTCAGGAATCCTAAGAAAGGAATATATGAAGAAGGCACATGGGGAAGGCATTCTTAGTACAAATGAAATGAAATGAACAACTGTCAAGAGTCCTTAGTTTTGACTCATATGATTTGATAATTCTTCCTTTTGAAAAGTATTAATTTAAAGGATTTCTTAATGTTCTATGGTACTCACCCCATAGGTGGCTACACAAAAATTACCAACAGGCATTGGCCATAGTGTTTGCTATAGAGGAGATTAACAGAGATCCCAGGCTGTTGCCCAACATTTCCCTGGGATTCCACCTCTACAACACCTACCACAGTGATGAGAGAACCTTGGAGAGCTCCCTGAGATGGCTGTCTGGGGAGGATCAGCTCATCCCTAACTACAGCTGCTGGGAGCAGGACAGGTCTGTGGCAGTTATTGGAGGAGCCACATCTGTTCTTTCTGTCCAGATGGGGACCCTTCTCAACCTCTACAAGTTTCCACAGGTGAGTGATATTGAACCTGACATATTATACAGATTTATCAACCATAATAGTAGAAACATAACAGCTGCAATAGCAATAACTAGAACTTCTGAAGTTTTAAAAGTGCATTAAAGTTTTTAAAGTGCTTTATATCTCTGTTTCTTTTGATCCACACCACAAACTCATAAAGAAGCCATTATTATTACATCCATTTTCTAGAGAAAGATACTAAGTCTGCTAGAAGTCAGGTTGGTTGTCCACAATTATGCAATTAATAAGTTCCTGAGGCAAGATTTTACTTCTGATCCTTTTGACACAGTTCAACCCTGTGCCACTGTGCCATGCAGCCACCTCTATCATTAAGGAAGGCAAATCTCTTCTAGAATATAATACAGATTGCAGAGAAAGAATAGAATTGGAGCCATTTCGATTCCAATTTATGCAAGGATCTGGCAGGAACATGAATATTCTTGCCCACTACACAGATGAAGTTGCTAAACATTAGAAGAGTTAAAATATTTACTCTACATTGCTAGATTAGGGGTAGAATTTACATGCCTGGCCTAATTGGCATACCCATTCTGGTGTTCTTTTTCCATAATCCTGATGAAATACAGCATGGAAAGTCTATTACATCTCGTTCTATGTATTTCAATGTTAGTCCTGAATTTCTTGAGAAGAAAGCTATTTACAAAAGGAAGTTTGGGTATGACCACTGGTTTAGAAATTGCAGATTTGAGGGAACAATAACAAGAGTGCCTGTGGTGCTATGTTAAGAGCAGCCTATGTACTTTTAACAATGTGCAGATGGTGGAGCAAATTTCTGTCATTGACCATAATTAGACCAGGAGCCTTATTAAGGTTATAGAAGACACCTAGACACTTGCGATATGAGCAAATTCCTTTGAGAAAACAACTTATGTATTAATGATGGGAAAGAGTCTTCTCTGAATACTGGTCTTGCAGGTGGGCTAATCTGCATTTTTACATTGATGCTTACTAACTTTATCATTGCTGGTTATGAATGTATCTGGCTACTCTGTTAGTATAGAACTAAGAGAAGGAGTAGAGACAACTTTATGGAAATGAGATAAAAGAGGCCAGTATTTACTATGGAATTACTAAAATTCTAAAAAGGAAAGACAGAGTTATTCTCTACAATCCTTATGTTATGATAGTCATAGCTTCATTCTTCCCAGTAGCTCCCCAGATATAGATTCAGAATTGGGAGAGGGTGCTTAGAAGAGAAGATAAGGGGAGGTTTGTTTGGGTCATTAGCACTGATATCAGAAGGATTTCTCTTCTTACATTTGGAGATCAGAGGATAAAAAATGTTAAAGAGTTTGGGAATTAATTCTGAGTGGGGATTTAGAAAGCAAAATGAGATCTTTATGTCATGTGATCCCTGTATCAGATTTCATCTTTTATCATTCTTTTTGCTAGATGATGCATAACAAATGGTCCTGGACAGGGAAGAAGTAGATTGGTATAGCCATTCTGGTGTTCCTTTTCCATGATCCTGATGGAATAAAGCATGGAAGGAGAGGAGGAATGTGTCTGCTTCCCCATATTGTTGTTATACTTCATAATGTGATGTGTGGGCACATATGTGATCATTTAATATCGAAAAACAGGAGTTGTGATTAGAAAGAGCAGACATCAGTATTATTATTGGGTTAATGAACATTTTTACTGATTGGACTGATATTCCATTTCAAGGTTGGGGCAAAGAACCTCAGGGAGCTGGGCAACTTCTGTTGTCTCTTTCTGAACAGGTAGTATACTTGAGTTGTACTTGACTATAGTTATTGAGATCTCATCTGTTTAGTAGAGTTACTTTAGATTTGAAATTTAAGAAACTCTGCTGTTGCTAAGCCATGCTTTCAATTTCCTTTTTACTACATTCGTCTGAGAGTAGAAAAGATACTTCAGACCACTTGTGTACAGTTTTATAACCTATTGTGGGTGCCTTCAATTCTTTTGCAAATTATATTTTTGGTTCATTTCTTTAAATATTTCCCAATAAATTTAATTTTTTGAAGATACATCTTTTCAAATTTTGATCTCTAAAGTCTTTCCCACATTCTCATCCTTTTCCTACTCATTGAGAAAGCAAGCAATATGACATAAATTATACATGTGAAGTCATGCAAAACATATTTCCATATTAGCTGACACAAAACCCCACAAAATGAAACAAAAATAAAGTGAAAAGATTATGCTTCATTCTGTAAATCAGTTTATCTTTTCTCTCTCTGGAGGTAGGTAGCATATTTCATCATGGGCCATTTAGTGAGAAGGACCCATGCCCTTAGGTTCATTTTTGGCTCCTTGTCTTGACCATTGTCTTGATCATGGTAGGTAGATCTTTCACATTTGATCATCATCACGTGTATTACTATGTACAGTTCTCCCAATGCTGTTCACTCTGTTTTCCCTCAGTTCATGCCAGTTTTTCCTGTTCTCTCTGAAACTCTCTTGCTCATCATTTTTCATAGCACAGTAGTATTCCATCGCATTCATATGCCACTAGCTATTTATTTGTGCACAAAATTTAGAATCCCTTCAACTTTCCAATTCTTTATCACCATAAAAAAGAGCTGTAGGGGGCAGCTGGGTAGCTCAGTGGATTGAGAGCCAGGTCTAGAGACGGGAGGTCCTAGGTTCAAATTTGGCCTCAGACACTTCCCAGCTGTGTGACCCTGGGCAAGTCACTTAAACCCCATTGACTAAAAAAAGAGCTGTAATGAAATGTTAGCACATATAGGTCCTTTTCCTTTGATATCTTTGGGATACAGATATAGTAGAGGTTTTGCTTGCTCATAGGGCAAGCATATTTGTGTACTCCTTTGATCATATTTCCAAATAGTTCTGCAGAATGTTTGAATCAATTTACAATTCCACCAAAACTATATTAGTGACACCATTTTCCAATATCCTCTGTAATGTAGGTATAAAGTGAGTATTATAGGAGCAGCCAAGGGACCTAAGCAGGTGCTGTTGATGGAATATGAAGGGAAGGGAATCCCAAACCAAGGCAGTATGAGAGTTGGATAACCTCCCACAGCAGCTGGGTCAGGTCTCTTTTAAGCCCAAGGTTCTCTGCTATTGGCCCAGGGCTTGGAACCAATCCAGCCAAGACAGTTAAAATGTCTCCAGGAAGTTGACTGAAACTTCCTGAAACCTCGATTTGGAAATGGATAACTGGCTTGGAATGGCCTGCTCAACCAAGCTATAACGCAGATCTGACTGCTATTAAAGATGGCTGATGCTAAGGTAAGCAAGGTTTCAAGACTGTTTAGGCTCAAGGTTAACCAGGGCTTATTTGTAAATAACTGAGGAAGCAAAGGTAGGTGGGTGAAGGAAACCATATGACCTTCCCTAAATTGTTGATGTTGATTAATCCTGGAGCACAAGTTGATATTCCTAGGACCAGAGTAATGAGACCGCCTTGTGGGCAAATCCCAACTCTGTTGCTTGTTGCTGAGCCCAGAGGCTGGAGGCCCTGGATTAGTTGCAGTTGTTCTTGGTTGTAGCTGTTTCTCACTAGCTGGTATGTAAAATGTTATCTATGCCAAGGAATTATCGAATATTTGGCCTATAGTTAAATGGTCCCTACCTACCTAACAGAATCTCCCAAAAAACACCCTCGGGGCCCAAAAAACCCTCCTTCCTCCCTAACCCTCCAGGTGAGCCAGAGAAATGAAGTTATCAGGGTTAGAGGACTTCCTTTTATACCCTGTTCTTAACTGACACCCTGACACATGGACTAGGTGCTCTGCCTGGTTCTGTGTTCTAAAGTGGCAACTTCCAGCTTGCACCCCCAGAAATATGGCTACTCGTTTCTGCACATAACACCTCTCAAGTATTAGTCATTTCCTTTTTTATCATGTTACTCAATCAGATTAATTTGATATTTTATATCCCACCATTTTGCTAAAATTATTGATAGTTTCAACTAATGTCTTACTTGTATCTCTAGGATTTTCCACATATGCTATTGTGTCATCTGCAAACAGTTAGCTTTATTATCTCTTTACTGATGTGATTCCTTCTATTTCTTGTTCTTCTCTTATTGCTATTGCTAGCATTTCTAATATTATGCTGATATTATGCAATAATATTGCTGATAATACATATCCTTGTTTCAATTCTGATCTCATTGTGAAGGTTCCTAGCCTCTCAATTTCACAAATTGTACTTGCTAATGGTTTTAGGTAGATGCTTCTTATAATTTTAAGGAAAAAACACACCTCATTTATGCCAATGTTTTCCAGTGTTTTTAATAGGAATGAGTTGTATTTTGACAGAGGCTTTTTCCACATCTATTGAGATAATCGCATTTTTATTACTTTTGTTATTGATATCAATTATGTTGATAGTTTTTTTCTATATTAAACCATCCTTGAATTTTTGGTATAAATCCCATTCAGTTACAATGTATTATCTTTGTGACATATTTTGTAGTGTACGAGCTAGTATTTTACTTAGAAATTTTGCCTCTATATTTTTAAATGAAATTGGTCTATAATATTCTTTCTTTTTCTCTGTTTTTTTCTCTTCATGGTTTAGGTACCAGCACAATACTTGTCATAAAAAGAAGTTTGGCAAAACTTTCTTTATGATCTCACTCACTATGGTTTCCCTAGTAGACAAGGGGTCTCTGAACATGAGTCAATACTTCCTCATGTTGTAGATCTAGAGTAAGAATCCCCCTTCATTTGACTGCAAACTCCTTGACATTAAGGGCTCCTTTTTCCAATTTCTTTTTTTTTATTCTTAGTTATTAGTACAGGTCTTAACAAATAGGGGACACATTAATATTTATTTACTAATTATCTGAAGATCATTTTGGAAGGGATCAGTTTTAGATAAGAAATAAAGAATAATGGGAGAAGGAAAATGTGCAAAAAGGAGCTATGGAAAAATGGAAGGACATTATAGGATTCATTGAGCCATTAAAGAGCAAATACCCCAAAAGTAATTAATAACATTGGCTACAATATTAATAGAACCTTTGGACGTGCCTCATCTATAAGCTCTCAAAAACACACCTTACTTGGTGATATGTAAATGTTAGAAATGTTTAATAGGGAAGTGTTGTAGAGTGATGTGAGATGATACAACCCACCTAGGAACTCCCCAGGGTCAGTAAAGCACAAACCTTTGGCTTATAAAAGAACACAATTTCTTTTATAGAGGGATTAAGGAGAACTGGTAGGTAAGACCCTAACGCTCTTAAACTACACTCCACCCAAACTCCTATGTCTCCTCCAAAAGGAAAGCCTTCAGGCTCTTCTTTGGGCCCTGCCTACAGCTCCCTGCTCTATCTAAAAAACACAATGTTATCTGACTCTAAACTGATGTGTCCATTAGTGATTAACAAAAAAGGAAAGAAAAGCCTGGATGTGGCTGCCCTAAGTAACCTAAAGTCCCAGATGAAAATTTCTGGATTATCTTGGCCAAAGAGGATTTCTGGAGATGATCTCTGGAAGATGATCTCTATACTCAGGTAAATGGGTTCACTCCAAAGTAGATTCTCAACTAATAAGCCAATAATTTCTCCATAAAATTATGACTATCTAAGGAAAAATCTCTCAGAGCAAAACCTCTTTTCAACTTGATGAAAAAGCAAGGCAGAGAGTAAGACTTCTTTCCAGATTAGAGGAAATCCAAGAAGGAAGTAGTGACAGTTCAAATAATCGAACTCTCACCATTCCTTTCTCTTTCTCAGAATCCTATCCCAAGGCTTGTATAAAAATTCCCTTCTTTTAGCTACTCACTGAAATCACTCTTATCCCTAACTTATTCCTACATTTCGCCCTCTGAGGATCTAACCAAATCTACAGATTTGTTATATGCTTATCACTATATAACACCCCCCCCATTCTAAACCCATTCTATCTTATTTATTTAGTCCCAGGACAAACAGCTCTTATCTAAAACTTATTCATCTATTCCTCTCTAACATTACCTTACTCCAAAGAATTTAGGTGAAAAGGGAAATAATAAGCAGTTACGTAAAAGAAAACAAATACAAAAGTTACAATAACATTAGCAAAACTTAATATACAGAATGTAACAAAAATTGTAAAGATAAAGTTACAGATAACACAATGTAGCATATGCTTTACATTAAACGAAACTAACTATGCAAAAAACTTATGCAAAATGTATCTCAAAACTCTTCATTGAAACAATTGCAAAATGAAACTTTTCCTTATGCTATACCTTATTCTAATACAGAAAACAAAACTGTCTACAGAAAACTGAAAATTGAATATTTTATCCTAAAAATCCTATCTTTGTAACCTTTAACTATTTACATATACTTTACAGATATGTAAAAAATAATTTCTGTACAAATTTATAAATATATACAGAATATTAAAATATAAATTTTTCTCTCTCTCAACTATTCACACTCAAATTTACATAAATATATATGAATATACATAAATGTACAAGAATATACAAAATATACAAAACTTGTATAAAATTTACAATATCTACACTTTTTACACACCTATTTACATACTGTAAGAACTAAGCAGGTTGCAAGCTGATGAACCCTGCAAGCTCACAGCCTCTAGTGGGGGATGGGTACACAAGGGCCAGTAACTGTAGAAGACTCTCCCCCATGAAGAGGCAGGCCCTGATGCTTCTACTTGAGGGAAAAAGGCCAGTGGTTTCACTGAGAGGATTTGATTTATTCTCCCCCATCTTGATGTTTTAGTTGAGAGAAGGAGTATCCCCATAAGAAGAGATGTTTCTGGCTAAAGGGTGAAGTTCACAATCAAGGACAAGTGATAAAAATCAAAAGGGCCCACACAGCTGAACTTCCCAGCCAACTACCAGTCCTTGATGGAATATGGATAATTTCTCTTGGTGGGTCAATGTACTATAACCTTTCCCAACTGAAGAAATCAAATGCTATCTGAACTATAGAATAACTCTTTTAATAACAAAGGGAAATAGATGGGAAGGGAATGATTGTAAGGAAATATGGATAAGAAGGTCTCTACAGCTGGTTAATTGAGCTTTGGGGCTAGCTTCACCCTGGCTGGGCAAAGCCCCCCCCTTCACAGTTCTTCTTCTCTCTTCTCTATCTATACCACTAAGATCTAGCTAATAAAGTAACTGAGTAAGCTTTAGATATAATATTGGTATTGTTGATTGGAGGTCTGTAGAGATAATGATGTTTGTCTCAACAAACTGCCTGCAAGGTAGTCTGTTTGAATGTGGGTCAGTCATGTCAAACAAGATTTGCAGGGTAATAGCACAAAGCACAACTGGTATGAGGTTTTGCTAAGGCCTAGGAGTCTGGTTCCTACTACCCTCTACCCTAGCTCCCCAAAAACCCAGTAAGTACTCTGCTTTGGGGGGTTCCCCCTTGTTCCAGCTGTCCTCAACTGCCCTTGGCATCTTGGGTTTCCATGGATTGCACCCCAATTGGGATCCTTAGGTTACAATACTTATACAAAACTTGTAATATCTACATATTTACATACGTATTTACACACTTACCCTATGTTATACTATAATACAAATCCTATATACAAAATATTACAAATATATACAAAGTATATTACAGATATGTACATATTTGTGTAAGAAAATCACCAACCTCTGATGATATTAAAAAACAAAACCCCAAAACAAAAAATCTATATAATCCTATATGTATCCTGATGTTACCTGAGTGAAATATCCCAAATACATTTCATCTAGGTAAGACCTCGTGAAGCTAATATGAATATCTTTTATTAATTTGTCCTAAATATATATGTTGGATGCAATTATACTCATCAGATCTTCAGATATCCCTCTTCCCATGTTGTCTGTTGTCTCTCTTCTTCTATCTTCTTCCTCCTTCCTCTTCCTGCAGTGCTATAATATGTACTGATGTATGTATCTATAGTGACCATGTGTTGTGTGCAAAATCATATAAAACTTTGCAGAACATTACAATTTAAATACAAATCAGTTCATTATCCACTTATGTAGTAGATCCTTGTATAAAAGTCTATTGTTCTATCAATGTCCTATCTGTTATACTTCCTCTGTGATTCTTCACGATATCTTCTTTCTTCAGTCCTCTCCTTCTGCTCTGTTGTCCTCTCCATCTGATCCATTATCCTCTTCTCTGATCTTTCTGACTGTAGACATGTTGCCTGATGATAATTTCTCAGCTATCTCTCTATCTTCTTCTTCTTCTGTATCTCTGACTTCTCCTTTTCCTTCTACTACTCTAGGAACCTTTTTAACATGCGAGCAAAGGAACCATGACTCTTTGTCTAAAACTCTTATAGCAGAAGGTGAAGTTAAAATTACAGTGAATGGACCAAACCATGATTGTTATGTTGCTGAGGTTTTATTAAAAATTTTTATATAAACTGAGTCACCTGGCTTAATATTATGTAATGAATAAGCCAGAGGACCACTCTGAACTAAAAGCCCCATATCTTGCAGTTCTCTTAATCTCTCTTGTAAGGCACTTATATAGGTTGCTATCTGGATTTCACCCCCTAATATCAAAGCATAGGCAGTTGTACAACTCTCGGCTTGTAAAGGTAGATGACCATACAATATTTCAAATGGAAACACATGAATATCAGTCCTTGGTCTTGTATGGATATAGAATACTAGGGATAAGATATCTGGCCATTTCAGATGCATCTCGGTACAAAGTTTCCCTGTCATGGTCTTTATTTATTTATTTATTCTTTCTACTTGACATGAACTCTGTGGATGCTAAGGAACATGAAACTTTGCTGAGATTCTCAAGTTCTCATACACTTGCTTTAGAATGATGTCTGTGAAATGGGCCCCTTCATCTGAATACATTTTGACTGGTACTCCAAATCTTGGAACAATCTCCCTCAGCAAGATCTTAACAACAAACACTGACGTGTTCTTAGCAGATAGAAATGCTTCTGGCCATCTTGTCAATCTATCTACCAATAACAAACATTACTTACATTTTCCTGTTTTGGGCATAGTAATATAATCTATTTGAAGATTTTCAAAAAGAGTGTAAGCTAACAGTCTCCCACCTACACATCTTTTCTTAAATACACTTTGATTGAATTTCTGATAAATAGTAGAGTTAGAGCAGATCTTCTTTCCCACAGTAGTAATTCCTGGGGCTATACACATGCTCTTTACAGTATCAACCAAAGCCTGTGTCCCAAAATGGCCTTTGTTATGAAGAGTCTGGCAAATATGATTGAAAAATGCCTTTGGGAGTGTTGGCTTTCCAGTTGATGATATCTATATGCTGTTCTCTTTCCTAGCTCCAAAATTATGCTGCCATGTTTGAATTTCTGTATCTAACTATGCTCTTTCAAGATCTTTAGATTCTATGGCTCAGAGATTCCTTATGTAGTCTGGGGCATTTTGTGCAGCATAATGAGCAGTAACATCAGCACAATGATTACCTTGAGAAACTGGATCTCTGCCAAAAGTATGGGTTCTGCAGTGTATTGCAGTCATTTTTTTTGTTTTTGTAATAGTAGCCAGTAACTCTGTGATAATATCTGCGTGAGCTATCTGCTTTACCCCTGATGTTATAAAGCCACTCTGTTTCCAGATGGAACCAGTTGCATGGCAGATAGAGAATGCATATTGGGAATCTGTATAGATATTAGCCTTTTTGCCTTCAGATAACATACAGGCATATTTCAGAGCTACCAACTCTGCCCCTTGTGCACTCATGTTCTTGGGTAATGAACCATACCACAGTGTCTCAAACCCAGTGACCACTGTGGCCCCTATAAAATGGATACCATTCTGCATGAAAGATGAACCATCTGTATAAAGCACAAGGTCAGGATTATCCAATGTGTATCTTTCAAATCCTGCATTGGTTGTTCTATTAATTGGACCACTTCTGTATAGTCATGCAATGGTTCTCCACTTGTAGGCAAATCAGGTAATACTGTATCTGGATTTAAAACACTACACCTCTTAATTTGTATGTTTTCATTCTCAAGAAGAACTATATCATATTTGACTATATGTTGGTCAGGAAAAGCTGGAGTGAGATATTTCAACATAAGGCCTTTCAATTTGGTATGGGCAAAATACTGTCAATGGGCATCTGAGAACTAAGTCTGTAGACTTTTGCACTAACAATGCAGCAGCAGCCACTCCACGCAAACATAGAGCTATCCCAGTTGCAATAGGATCTAGTTGTGCACTGTAGTATGAAATTGGGCAATAATTTGGCCTTAAAGTCTATGCAAGAACACCTGAAGCTATCTCCTTCCACTCATTAACAAATAGTACATAAGGTTTTTCATAATCTGGGATCCCTAATGCTGGAGCAGATAGAATTGCTTCCTTAAGTTTTGTTATAACCTGTAGATTTTCTGGTTTCAATTTGAGTGGTTCAGGTTCTGTATCTCTTGTTAAATCTGTAAGTATTTTTGTCAATTCACTATAACCAGGGATCCATTGTCTGCAGAAACATGTTGTACCCAGTATGACTCGTAGTTGTTTCTTAGTCTTTGGGACTATTAGCTTCTGGATGTCTGCTATACATTTTTGGGAAATGCTTCTAGAACCCTTAGATAAAACTGTTATTTTTAAAAATGATGAAGGCTAATATTATAAGGGAAAATAGTATTTTAATTAAAGCCATGCAGATAGAGATAAATCGGCCATGCATCTGTAAAAATCTATTTAAAATGCCCGCTAGTACCTATCTCCTTCCATCTTGTCTCTCTTGTACACCAGCGAGCCCGCTCAGGTAGCAAAAAAGTAAGTTCAAAGCCACTTCCCAATATTTAGAGCTGTCCCTCACCTTGAAGATGTCATATAAAACAGGAAACCCATTGGACCACGGGAAATGTAGTTCCAAGGTCCCCCACATGTCCACAGGAAGTTTGTCAAACACTACACATCTTGAGGCTCAATACTTCCAAATAGAACCCCAGTAATTTTAAATAACACAAAACAAATCCCAAATACTCAACTCTCAGTAGTCACCACTGAAGATACCTTATGTCCCCTTTTACACAACTCACAGAAAAGAAATTTCTTATCTCTTAAACACATTTTAGCACTGGGAGAAGCTAAAAGTACATGATCTACAAAATGAACAAGTTTACTATCTTTGAATGAGGTTTCACAGAACCCTTGAGACAAACTACTCCAACAGAAACTTCTTCCCTTCCAGGTTAAAGCAAATATCTTTTGTGAGTCTTTGTGTTTTGGTATAAAAAAGAAAGCAGAACATGTCTACCATCATGAAATATCTAGCACTGCTTGGTATTGATGAGATAATTGTAGCCAGACTTGGAGCAATTGGATGGGGCTTCACTACCTGGTCATTAATAGCCCTTAAATCTTGGACAAATTTATAACAAGATCTTCCATTTTCATCCAATTTTGGTTTCTTTATTGGAAGTATAGGTGTATTGAACTCTGAAATACATAGGACTATAATTTCTTGTTCCAATAATGACTCTATTTTAGGGGTGATACCAGCTATTGCCTCTTTGCTTAAAGGATGTTGTGCTATGCAAGGTGATGGACCTCATTTGGTCTTAACTTTAACTAGAGTTGCAGATTTTAAAGACCAATATCTGTAGAATGAAAAACCCATACCTGTTCTGGTATATCTTCAGGTATATGATAAACTCTACTTCTTTCTCCTTCTGTCTCAATTGTATCTAAGAATAACATTGGGAAAAGATCCAGAGCTCTTTCAGGAAGTTCTAAATTTATATCCCCTGTTGATTTATATTGAATAGTAGCCCTTAATTTACATAAAAATTTCTCTGAATTAAATTCATAGGCAAATTGGTCATTAGCAAGAGTGTTCTACAGACAAAGGACCCACTGATATCATTTTGGGTTCCAACTTCTTTACTTTGTGGTCTTCCAGTTACTTCTACCACCTCTGTAGTTCCTATGGTCTTACAATCTCCTGGGTATGTTTGCAGAACAGATTTAAAAGCCCCTGTGTCCATAAGACAATCATAAATCTGTTCCCCCCACTTTCAGAGTAACATGAGGCTCTCTGCAGCTCAGTGGAGAATGTGTTTGAATAATAGAAGCCAGCACATCTGGATCAGGCAACTGCAGCCCTAGTTCCTGTCCATCACCTGCTACTTTCTCATTTACTCCTACATCCTTGATTTCCTCTGGTCCTCCAGCATTATCATTTTGCCAAGATTTTTGTGACTCACTCCACCTTCTATTGGTCTCTGCATTTCCATTGCTCACATTTATAATTAAATCATCAATTTATACATTACTTTCTACACTATTTACATTAATTATTTCATTTACTTCATTATTTACATTCACTATTTCACCATTTTCATTACTTATTACATCATTGTTACATTCTTTAAATTCATTATCATTACCAATTTCTTTTCCACAATCATTATCTAAACTTATTTTAACCATACCATCCTTTTCACATCTTCATGCTGAGCAGGCTCCCTTTAGCAAATCAACCTTCTAGGCATTCCTTTCAGTCACCTGGGAATACTTTGGCCTTTCTCCTGTTAGGATAAAATCTTATATACTTTGTAAATCCATATTTTTCAGGGAAACACTGCTACACACATGATTATAGCAACTATTATTACTATTACAAGCATTACTATTCTATCCATTATTAAACCTATTTATACCATTACAATTTTGCCTACATCCATTATTATATCCATTGCCTTGGTTTCCTCTATTTTGAGCTGCAAATTTACCTCTGTGTCTACACTCTCTAGCCATGTGCCCAACTTCATTACATAAAAAACATCTGGGAGGATTTTGCCTGGTTTGTCTATGATTGTATTCCTGCCTTGGAGATCTGTAAAGGACTGTATCAGTATTAACTTGCTGTATCTCATTCTCCTGGATCTTTTTTATTAGCTTCTTTTAATTGCTTTCTCTGTTTTTCTATAACCTCAGTCTTATCATCCTCTTGTCTGTCTAACTCATCCTGATAGATGTAAGTGGCCATTCTTTTTAGCTCATTTAGTCCCATGGTAAACCAATTTGGGCAGTTACTCCTGAAATAGGTCTTTACCACAGAGCGGGCATTATTTACAAATTGCCTCCTGATATAACTTAAAATCTCATCAGAGAGCAGATCCAGACCAAACCAACATTCCCCACAGTCAATAATTCTACGAGGAAGCTAGCTGGAGTCTCCCCTTTATCCTGCCTTAGTCTCTCAAACTTTGACCATGTGCCTGGGCTTTTGGAGTTAGCCCTCATGCTCTCTAATAGAGACTCCCTTGTCATTCCTATTTGCCTATAATTTTCTACCAAATTAGTTTCCAGGTCATTTTATTCCAGCAACCATGGAGTGAAATCAGTGTTATCATATCTCTGCTCTACAATCTGCTCTTTCTCCCTTTTTGTCAATATTTCATCGAGAAGTAAATAAAAATCTTGATACATCATATTGTAGATTCTGATTACTCTCTCTAATTCCTTCACTACCTGGATTGGTTCTTCTTCATACTTTGGAATCATTTTCTTCAATGATTGTAGTTCTCCCTGGGTAAAGCTTTTATGCTGCCTAAGATGTACTATTCCCTGGTCAGCAGTTACATAAGACACATCATGTAGAGGACAGAGCTTAACTGGCTGCTGTTCTAAAGTTGAAGCCTCTAGATCTAGCTTTATAGGAGTTTGCTTTTATTCAGCCCCATAAAGCTTCACTATGCTCTGGTTCTTTAAATCATCAGACATACCAGTAAGCTTTCTTAGTTGTTCACAAGTAGCTTTTATCTTATCTAATTTCTCTTGCAAGGCAACCACAAGAGTCTTTTACTCAGCAATACCAAAATTCAGAAACCTAAAAACATTGTATCATTTTACCATACATTTTAATCCTTTAACCAACATGTATATAATACCACATAGTATTGTTCCTGATAGTACATAACATAACCCTATTTGTATAGTTGCTTCGGTATAAGGAAGCAATAGTTCAAATTCCATTTATCCATGAAACAAATCAGGTATGATCACCATAAAAAATAGGGAATTAGGGAGAAATAATATCCCCAAAATATTTTTTAATTGTGATACAACAAGTATTTAGGATACTAGCTGTTGTTCTACAATTATAGAGCAAATAGCAGTAAAACTACTGTTTAATTCCACTATATATTGTACTTAGAACAAGTATCAGTTTTTAGAATGAAGCTGAGAGAAAAACTGGCAAATGGTATCTCCCAGTACTCCCCTCAGCTCAACTATGCAGTGGAAAGTTCCAATAGAATGTTCCCTGAGCCCCTTGGCCACAGAATTCTACTCAAAATGGCTACCTGCCAGTCAGAGACCAGTACCAGCAACAGCAAGATTCTACATCTCTGCCTGAGCTCTGGCAAAGCAGTTCACAGAATTCTAATAAGTTGTGAATGACAGTTACCCCCAAAAATTCAAAAAATCCTCTGGTTCTAGCCTACCTGGCTCAGCCAAGTGTAATAGGGGACTATCCTAGACAGATGTGAGATGATATAACTCACCTAGAAACTACCCAGGGCCAGTAAAACACAAACCCTTGGCTTATAAAAACACAATTTATTTAATAGAGGGAGTAAGGGGAAATGGTAGGTAAGACCCTAATACTCTTAAAATTAACTCCACCCAAACTCCTATGTCTCCTGGAAAATGAGAGCCTTTGGTTTCTTCTTTGAGCCCTGCCTATAGCTCCCTGCTCTATCTAAAAAAACCAACACTGCTGGGATGGCAGCTTAGAAGCAGCAAGGCTCCAGACCTCTGAAAACCCTTCAACATCAATCAAAGGTAAAGGGATTTGAGGGGACAGAAAACCAAACCTGACAACAGAACAGAGCTAGGGGATCCTCCTCCTAAACCCAACTTAAAAGGTATGCAAAAAAAGGCTGAGGCTTCCGGGTTAAGATGGCGGCAGAGTAAGAAGCAGCTCTAAACCTCTCCTGACCGAAACACACAAAACTCCTCAAGGGGACATAAAAACAAGTCCAGACGAACGGAGGAACCCCACAACAGGACACAGCGTGGAAGGTACGTGGAATCGAGACATTTCCAAGCTAAAAAGGGCTCTCACTCAAGCGCAAGCTGAGCAACCGCCCCACCCCCACCCCCTCCACACTCTCCTATAGCTCTGAACCCAGCTAAAAAGAAATAGAGCAAGTTTGGGGCACCCATCGAGTCATCAGCAGCTCCGGGACCTGTTCCTGAGAGCAGCAAGACTTAGGACCCCATTAAGTCAAGAACGCACGCGAAATCTGAGCGCGCGCGGGAGCGGACGCTGGGAGCGGAGCGCCGGCTGAGCAGAGGCGTGGGTGCCGGCTGAGCAGAGGCGTGGGTGGAGGTAAACACAACCAGGAACTAAAGCCTAAGTGGGGAACCAGTGCAGACGGGTATACGACTGTGGAAGTAGCGCCCTGAGACTTGTAAAGAAACCTCCTGCAGAGGTTCAAGCAAGGGAATCCACCAGGGGGCTTGACCTTGGAAAAAACTAGATCTCAGTCCTCAGGAGCCAATAGATCTCAGACAGACACTGAGAGCGAGGATAAACCTGAGAAGCTGCTGGGCTAATGATGGCTAACCAGTTACAGGAAATTCAGAAGAGAAAGAATAATAACAAAAAAAAGAAGTCTTTAACACTCGACAGCTTCTACACAGAGAAAATCCAGACAACCGAGCAAACAGAGGAGGAGAACAAACAACCATCCAGACCCTCCCCAAATAAGGAAAACTCCTCACAACCTATGGAAGAGTTCAAATCTGAGATTTTGAGGAAAATGGAAGAGATCTGGCAAGAAAATAACAGCTTAAAAGGTAGAATCTTGCAACTGGAAAGCGAGGCTCAGAAACCAAATGAACTGATAAGCAAATTGAACACAAGAAATGACCAGATTGAAAAGGAATACCAGAAGCTCATGGCCGAAAACAAGAAGATTATGGCCGAAAATCAAAAGATTATGGCCGATTACCAGAAGATTATGGCCGAAAATCAATCCCTAAAGGCTAGAATTGAGCAAGTAGAAACTAATGATCTCTCAAGACAACAAGAACAAATAAAACAAAGCCAAAAGACTGAAAAAATAGAAGGAAACATGAAATATCTCAATGAGAGAGTGACAGACCAAGAAAACCGGTCTAGAAGAGACAATTTGAGAATAATTGGTCTTCCAGAAAAACCAGAAATTAATAAAAACCTGGACTCTATACTAACAGAAATAATTCAGCAAAATTGCCCTGAAGTCCTACAACAAGAGGGCAATATAGACATTGAAAGGATTCATAGAACACCTGCGGCATTCGATCAAGAAAGGAAAACACCAAGAAACATCATTGCAAAATTCAAGAGTTTCCAAGCAAAAGAAAAAATCTTACAAGAAGCCAGAAAGAAACAATTCAAATATCAAGGAGCAACAATCAGGATCACACAGGATCT
>NC_058130.1:788265403-788533866 GCF_016433145.1 Gracilinanus agilis | reverse complement strand
AAAAAAAAAGATGAGTATTCACCAAAAAAAAAAAAAAAAAAAAAAAGGCTGAGTTCATTGAACTCTCCAGTTCAAGGGGAAAGGAAAAAGGAAGATCCCAAGTCCCCTACCCCACCTAATGTACTGAGTTTCCAAAAGATCCTGGAATCTCTGAGCAGACAAGAGTGCTAGTCCCAAGGGAGTGCCTCATTGACAAAGCTGTGCCGGACTCAAGGCTTTGATCACAGAAGGCATGGAGGCTACTACTGGAGAAACCCAAAGAGGGCAGACAAACACTCCATCTTGTGCTGCCCCCCACCCAGGTTTTGGTCTCAGGGCACATCAAGCTCAGCTGATCAACTCCACTCTGGCTTAATCTTATCAATACAACAGATAAGAAGTCTTCAGAGGGCAAGGAACCTCCACCCCTCCCCCATACACTGCAGTGAAAGTAGCCTAAACTACACCTTTAGATTTTACTACCAGCTGGGGAAGATCTGGCCTCAGGGCACACTAACCTAATTAGCCAACAGATCAGAGAAGAAGCCCTTCCAGGACTGAATAGCCCAAACCCACAAATCAAATAATCAAAGGAGCAAGATTACAGCCAATTACAGGGGAGAGAGAAGGAAAAAAAATATGAGTAAACAACAGAAAAAGAAAAAAGAAATTACAATAGACAACTTCTATCCAGGAAATGAACAAAAAGCAAATGAATCAGAGGAGAATCTAGGAACACCAAGAAAATACACAGAAACTCTAGTGAAATGGACATAGGCTTTGGAGGAATTCAAAATTCAATTAACTCAAGAACTCAAAAAACAATCTAAAGAGGTTGAAGACATTTGGGTAAAGAAAATACATGAATATAAACAAAAAAATAGTGTCTTGAAAGCCAAAATTGAACAGTTTGAAAATGAGGCAAAGAAAGTAAAAGATGACCTACAAAGAAAATCAGACCAGAAGAAGGATGACCAAAAAGCCAGGGATGAAATTCAGTGTTTAAAAATCACAATCCAACAACTAGAAGCAAATGACTTCACAAGGCAGCAAGAATCTATAAAACAAAATCAAAAGAATGAAAAAATTAAGGAAAATATGAAACACCTCATTGACATAACCACAGATCTTGAAAACAGATCCAGGAGAGACAATTTGAGAGTTATTGGTCTACCAGAAGATCATGACAAAAGGAAAAGCCTGGATATCATCCTACAGGAAATTATCCAAGAAAAATGCCCTGACATTTTCAAACAAGAGAGAAAAGTGGAGATTGAAAAATCCACAGATCAACTCCTACAAATGTTAATCCCCAACTGACAATGCCCAGGAATGTTATAGATAAATTCAAGAACTACCAGACCAAGGAAAAAATATCACAAGGTGCTAAGAAGTCATTCAGATACCATGGAACCACTGTTAAAATAACACAGGCTCTGGCTGCATCTACACAAAGACTGGAAGGTATGGAATACTATATTCCAGAAAGCAAGGGAACTAGACCTACAACCAAGAATCAACTACCCAGCAAAACTGACTATATTCTTGCAGGGGAAAGTATGGTCATTTAATAAAATAGATGACTTCCAAGCATTCATGAAGAAAAAACTGAACTTAAACAGAAAATTTGATGTCCAAACACAGAACTCAAGAGAATCATCTAAAGGTAATTAAGAGGGTGGAAAAAAATCAAAACTTTATTTAAGGGACCCAATAAGTTCAAATGATTTGTATTTCTATATGAAAAGTTGGTATTGGTAACTCTTAAAAATTGTTATTATCATCAGGACAGCTAGAGAAAGTATACTTAGAGGGAACAGTTACCAACTGTTTAGGATGAAATGTCAAGATATAGAGATAGAGATATAGAGATAGAGATATATGTAAAAAGAGGATAATATTAAGAGAAATGGGGAAAAGACACAAAATTGGGAAAACATATTACATAAAGAAGCTCATATTGGGCTTAGGGCAAAAGACAAATATACTGGAAGGGTAAAGAGGTTAGAGACAGGAAATACTTAAGTTGTACAATTAAAGAGACTCAAAGAGGGAAGGACAATCAGACCTATTGGGGCAGAGAATTTATTTGTGCCCTATAGAAAAGTAGAAGGATAACAAACAGACTGGTGGGGAAGGAAGAAATAATAGGAAGGAAGAGTGTGTGTGGTAACTCAAAAAGACCCTAAAGAAAAATAAGAGGGGAAAAAGAAGGGAGGGAGGAGAAAGGGAAGTAAAATAAGGGTGGGGATTGAGGGGGCTGATTAAAAACAAAACACTGGTATGGAAGGAAATATTAAAAGAAAAAAGGCAGGACAAGGAGAGGAAATCAAACTATTGGGGAATACACAGATAGTAATAATAACTCTGAATGTGAATGGGATGAACTCATCCATAAAATGAAAGCAAATAGCAGAATGGATTAGAAACCAAAATCCTACCATACATTGTCTACAAGAAACACACATGAGGCAGGTAGACACACAGAGTAAAGGTTAAAGGCTGTAACAAAATCTACTGGGCATCAAATTGGAAAAAGAAGGTAGGAGTTGCAGTCATGATATTTGACAAAGCCAAAGTAAAAATAGATCTGATTAAAAGATATAGGGAAGGTAATTACATCATGATAAAAGGCAATATAGAAAATGGATAAATACCAGTACTCAACATGTGTACACCAAATGGTACAGCATCCAAATTTCTATAGGAGAAATTGGGAGAGCTTAAGGAGAAAATAGGTAATAAAACTATACTAGTGGGAGACCTGAACCTTCCTCTATCAGATCTAAATAAATCAAACCAAAAAATAAAGAAGAAGAGGTAAAAGAAGTGAATGAAATCTTAGAAAAATTGGAATTAATAGATATGTGGAGAAAAATAAATAGGGACAAAAAGGAATATACCTTCTTTTCAGCAGCACTTAGCACATTCACAAAGATTGACCATGTACTAGGGTATAAAAATATAACAAACAAATGCAAAAAAAGCAGAAATAATAAATGCAATGTTTTCAGATCATGATGCAATAAAAATAGTTATTATCATGGGCACATGGAAAGGCAATCCAAAAACTAATTGGAAATTAAATAATAAGATTCTCCAAAATCAATTAGTTTAAGAACAAATCATAGAAACAATTAATAATTTCATTGAAGAGAATGACAATAATGAGTCTTCTTACCAAAACCAATGGGCTTCAGCCAAAGCAGTACTAAGGTGGAAATTTATACCCTTGAGTGCATATATTAACAAATTAGAGAGGGCAGAGGCCAATGAATTGAGCATGCAAATTAAAAAAAAAACTAGAAAGTGAAAAAATTAAAAATCCCTAGATGAAAACTAAATTAAAAATCATAAAAATTAAAGGAGAAATTAATAAAATTGAAAGTAAAAGAACTAATGAATTAATAAATAAGACTAGAAGCATGTACTTGGAAAAAACAAATTAGACAAAATGCTGGTCAATCTAATAAAAATAGGAAAGAAGAAAACCTAATTAATAGTATCACAGATAAAAAGGAAGACCTCACCTCTAATGAAGAGGAAATTAAGGCAATCATTAAAAACTATTTTCCCCAATTATATGGTAATAAATACAGCAATCTAGGAGATATGTATGAATATCTACAAAAATGTAAATTGCCTAAATTCACAGAAAAAGAAATAGAATATTTAAATAATCCCATATCAGAAAAAGAAATTGAACAAGCCATCAAATAACTCCTTAAGAAAAAATCCTCAGGGCCTAATGGATTCACAAGTGAATTCTATCAAACATTCAAAGAACAACTATTTTCAATACTATATAAACTATTTGACATAATAAGCAAAGAAGGAGTTCTACCAAATTCCTTTTATGACACTAATATGGTAATGATTCCAAAGCCAGGCATACCAAAAACTGAGAAAAAACTTCAGATCAAGCTCCTTAATGAACATAGATGCAAAAATCTTAAATTGAATACTAGCAAAAAAAAACCTCCAGCAAGTGATCAAGAGGATTATTCATTATGATCAGGTGGGATTTATGCCAGGAATGCAAAGATAGTTCAATATTAGGAAAACCATCCACATAATTGACCATATTAACAATCTAACAAACAAAAATCACATGATTATCTTAATAGATGCTGAAAAAAACCTTTGAAAAAATACAACACCAATTCCTATTGAAAACACTAGAAAGTATAGGAATAGAAGGGACTTTCCTAAAAAAAATAAACAGCATATATCTAAAACCATCAGTAAGCATCATATGCAGTGGGGATAAATTAGAAGCCTTCCCAATGAGATCAGAAGGGAAACAAGGATGCCCATTATCACCTCTATTATTTAACATTGTACTAGAAACACTAGCAGAAGCAATTATAGAAGAAAAAGAAATTGAAGATATTAAAATGGGCAACAAGGAAACCAAGCTATCACTCTTTGTAGATGATATGATGGTCTACTTAAAAAATCCTAGAGAATCAACTAAAAAGCTAGTAGAAATAATCAACAATTTAGCAAAGTTGCAGGATACAAAATAAATGCACGTAACTCATCAGCATATATATATATACATATCTATCTATCTATATCTATATCTATATCTATATCTATATCTATATCTATATCTATATTTATATCTATATCCAACACTTCCCAGTAGCAAGAGTTAGAAAGGAAAATGCCATTTAAAATCACCCTAGGCAAAATAAAATTCTTAAGAATCTATCTGCCAAGACATGCACAGTAATTATACGAACACAACTATGAAACACTTCCCACAAAATTAAAACTAGATCTAAATAATTGGGAAAACATCAATTGCTCATGGGTAGGATGAACTATCATAATAAAAATGACCATCATACCCAAATTAAACTATTTATTTAGTGCCATACCAACCAAACTACCAAAAACTTTTTTACTGAATTAGGAAAAAAATATAACAAAGTTCATTTGGAAGAAAAAAAGATCAAGAATATCAAGGTAAATAACGAAAAAAAATATGAAGCAAGGTAGCCTAGAAGTACCAGATCTTAAACTGTACTATAAAGCAGTGGTCATCAAAATAATATGGTACTGGCTATGAGACAGAAGGGAGGATCAGTAGAATAGGCTTGAGGTAAGTGACCTCAGCAAGACAGTTTGTGATAAACCCAAAGAGCCTAGCTTTGGGGACAAAAATCCACTATTTGATAATACCTGCTGGCAAAATTGGAAAACAATATGGGAGAGATTACGTTTAGATCAACATTTCACACCCCACACCAAGATAAATTCAGAATGGTTGAATGACCTGAATATAAAGAAGAAATCTATAAGCAAATTAGGTGAACACAGAATAGTATATTCATCAGATCTTTGGGAAAGATTTTAAGACCAATCAAGAGTTAGGAAAAATTACAAAATGTACAATAAATAATTTTTATTACATTAAATTAAAAAGGTTTTGTACAAACAAAACCAATGCAACCAAAATTTGAAGGGAAGCAACAAACTGGGGAAAAAATCTTTATAACCAAAACCTCTGACAAAGGTCTAATTGCTCAAGTGTATAAGGAACTAAATCAATTGTACAAAAAAAATCAAACCATCCCTCAATTGATAAATGGACAAGGGACATGAATAGGCAATTTTCAGATAAAGAAATCAAAACTATCAATAAACAGATGAAAAGGTGCTCTAAATCTCTAATATTTCGATAAATGCAAATTAAAACAATTCTGAGGTACCAACTCACACCTAGTAGATTGAGTAAAATGACAGCAGGGGAGCATAATGCATGTTGGAGAGGATATGGCAAAACTGGTACATTAATGCATTGCTACTGGAGTTATGAATTGATCCAACTATTCTGGATGGTAATTTGGAATTATGTCCAAAGGGCTTTAAAAACTGTCTGCACTTTGATCCAGTCATAACACTGCTGGTTTTATACCCCAAAGTGATCATAAGAAAAAAAGACTTGTACAAAAATATTTATAGCTGCTCTCTTTGTGGTGGCAAAAAAACCAAACTGGAAACCAAGGGTGTGCCCATCAATTGGGGAATGGCTGAACAAACTGTGGTATCTGTTGGAGATAGAATACCATTGTGCTCGAAGGAATAATGAAATGGAGGACCTCCAGGAATTGATGCAGAGTGAAAGGAGCAGAACCAGGAGCAAATTGTACACAATGACTGATACAGTGTGGTAAATACCATCTCTACTAGCAACAACACTATTAGGGACCTATGAGAAAGAATGCTATCCACATTCAGAGGAAGAACTATAGCAATATAAACACAGAAGAAAAACAACTGCCTGATCACATGACTGAATGGGGATAAACTTAGGAATATTGACTCTAAATGAGCACCCAAGTGCAAATATCAATAATATGGAAATAGGTCTTAATCAATGACACATGTAAAACCAAGTGGAATTGTGCATTGGCTATAGGATGAGTTGGGAGGAGGGCAGGGATAGAACATGAATCCTGTAACCATGGAAAATTGTTCTAAATTAATTAAATAAGTAAAAGATAGAATTTAAAAAAAACAGCACTATCTGACTCTAACCTGATCTGTCCACTAATGATTAGCAAAAAAATGAAAGGAAAAAGCCTGGATTTAGCTGCCCTAAGTAACCCAAAGTCCAAGATGAAAATCTCTGGGTTATCTTGGCCAAAGAGGTTTTCTGGAGATGGTCTCTGGCAAATGATCTCTATACTCAGAGAAATGGGTTCTCTCCAAAGTAGATTCTCAACCAAGAAGCCAATAATTTCTCCATGAAATTATGACTAAGGAAAATCTCTTAAAGCAAAATCTCCCTTCAGCTTGATGAAACAGTAAGGCAGAGAGTAAAACCTCCTTCCAGATTAGAGGAAATCCAAGAAGGAAGTAGTGAGAGTTCAAACCATCAAATTCTCATCATGCCTTTCTCCTTCCCAGATTCCTCTCCTAGGGCTTGTATCAAAATTCCCTTCTTTTAGCTATTCACTGAAATCACTCCTATTCCTAACTTATTCCTACAAATAAATGTCAGGTTTAGTACTCGTACAGTTACCCTCGCCATCTCAATGTTTGTCTTCATATTTAGTATCATTATTGTCTTAATATTTTGTATCATACATATCTCTCTAAATAAAAATCTATTGACAGGCATTGGAAACCTCACAATTATAGCATTTGGTTCTAATCCATGTCTTTTAGTGTCCTATAATTTGCTATTCCTAATATTTTTAAAGATTTCTTCCTAAGTGATCATGGAAAATGGAAGAGTTACCACAAGATTATTGTTGTTGTTTTTCAGCTGCTTCATTCATTCCTTGTGATCACATTTGGCATTTTCTTGGTGGTGGTGTTGGCAATGATACTTGAGTAAATTGTCATTCCCTTGTATAACTCCTTTTACAGAAAAGATAATTGAGGCAAATAGGGTTAAATAACTTATGCAGGATCACATAGCTAATAAGTGTCTGTGGACACATTTGAACTCAGGTCTCCCTGACTCCAGGCCTAATATTCCATCTACCATGCCACCTAGCTGTACCACAAGATTAAAAAGGGTAAATATCCTGATTTTCAAAAAAGAGAAGACTATGGAATCCTAAATCTCTGCTAATGATGTTGACTTTAGCTCCTGATTAATTCTAGAATGAAACATTGAACAAATTCTGCATATCTAGATAGCAATCAGTGATTGCAAAGCATCAACTTTGTTTAATCAGGAATAATTCTATTAAAAGTAATCTTATTTTTTGGACCTAGTTACTACTCTTATAGATGAAGGAAACCTGGTCAAATACATGGATGTAACATATATTACAGAGTACATACTCATTTCTTGGTCAGTTAGTGTATCCATTTGTTTTCTAGTTAAGAAAGACAAAGCCTAATATATAAGATTTCAGAAAAGAATAAAGTGCCAGAATATTTCCTAGATGTATATATTTTTATTTTGTTTAAAAAGAAAGCAATTTCCCCACCTTCAATAATATATAACAGGTTTAATCTAGAAAGGTAATATGACCAACAATAAAAAAAAAGAATAAATCACGGTTCCTTAAAAAAGCAAAGGGAAGCTACAATGGCTGGAGCAGAAGTAACAACAGAAATCTCAAGCATCTGTCTTCATTTAATCATTGTCTTCTTCAGAGAGAAGAAAGGGGGATTACTATAAAGCTTTTCAGAAATTAAAATAGAAACATTAAAAGAGTCCTGAAATTTACATGTTTTTCTATCAACAGAAATTCTCATTTAAGAATTTGCATTTTGCTTCAATTCTCTCCCTGTGACCATGGGTTAAACTGATCCATATTTCTTTCTCATCCAGATCAGCTATGGTCCATTTGATTCCATTCTTAGTGACAAGGTCCAGTTTCCTTTTCTCTATCAGATGGCTCCCAAAGACTCTTCTCTTCATCAAGGTGTTGTTCGCTTAATGGTATATTTTAAATGGAACTGGATAGGTCTGATTGTCTCAGATGACATGAGAGGTGAGGAATTTCTCTGGAAAATTAGAGGGGAAATGGTAAAGAAAGGAGTTTGTGTGTCCTTCACAGAGAAGATTCCTGTAAGTGAGAGAAGACATATGGAATCACAGGAGACCTTCATGCCCAGAATCCTATCATCATCAACTGTAGTGATGGTCATCCATGGTGACACAGATTCATTAATGATTTTGAGATATTCACAAATTCCTTTCTTCCCAACACGGAAGGTGTGGATTGCCACATCTCACTGGGACATCACCATGAGACACCTCCACAGTGAAGGACCTGCTTTTCGTGGGGCTCTCACATTTTCTTACTTGACATGGGAAATTCCTGGGTTTAAGACTTTTCTTAAGTCGGTTAGACCTTCAAAATACCCAGATGATATTTTACTTAGTAGATTCTGGCTCTCAGCTTTTAAATGCTCAGATCAAATGGAAAATGCAGGGCAAGAGATATGTTCACCAAATGCTTCCCTAGAGACTTTGCCTCTGTGCTCTTTTGATATGACCATTTCTGGCTGGAGTTACACCATCTACAATACCGTGTATGCTATGGCTTGGGCACTCCATGAAATATTTGCAAGAAAATCAGAGAAAAAATCGATGAGCATTGATGAATTCTTATTTCCTCATCCTTGGCAGGTAATGTCACTTTTTAGATATGGAATAATTAGGATGTATTTTGAGTATGCTTGGGAACAATGTAAAAAATACAGTTCCAATTCTCCAGTTCTGTCATTATATGTTCCTTACCGAATATATTGTTACTTGCCAATACTTGTCAATAAGCATATGAAGTTCATAATTAATGTTTCTTTCATACTTTTGAAGTTGGCAAGCATCTCAGGTAACACCTGGTTGTCACACATATAACTTTATTGCTTTGCAATAAATTTTCAGTTGTGCTTCTAATTGTAGGATAACATATCTCCTACAAAGGCATCTTATTCCACTTTGTAGCAGATACGATTATTGAAAATCTATCCATCATCAACCCAGATTGGGCTATAAAATATCCTATACTGACTGACAATCAACCAACCAATGACCAGTCTTTATTAACTATCTGCAAGTGAGTAATTTATTCATTAATTCTCATTCGGGAATCTAAATCAATCAAGAGTATGTTAGATTTTCAGATAAATTACTATAGATACACAGTTTCTCAATAGTGTGGTGATCAAATTTGAACTGTCATTCTAGTTTATAAATGAACTAAAGACCCTTTTTTCTTAGAAACTTTTAATGATCCCTTTTCATCTGTTCCTAGAATCATAGGTTTAAATGAACACAAGTTCTATTGACCATACAGTTTACTAAAGGTGTAAGTTTTTTTAATGAGTTTTTGCATACATGAAGCATAATTTCATAACCTCATGACACATGTTCTCCTAAAGCTCTGCCCACCACATGTGAGAGGCCTGGCAAACTATATTATTAAGTGGGCAAAGCAAAGTTAAGCAAAGGGTGAATTTTCCCAATGGGAAATGGCTCCGTTGTTGGAATTTCCCCAGTAGTAAAATGCTTCGAAGATGTGTGTCCTTGGGTGAGCTGGAGCCACCAGTATTTTGGTTACCAGCCAAGTTAAACTAACTTGTTATGCTACAAAGGTGTTTGGCATATGCAGAAAGAATTAGCATCTCTCATATGAGGGCCCACTTTCAGGGTTGATTTCTTCTTTTAGTGTCCACTTGCCACCCAATTCTCACCTATGTCTCCAAGAAACTATAGCATTCACAGCATCCATAGCCCAGTAAATCATCTGGGGATACAAGGTAAATCAGGTTGAGGGTAACCAAAGGGTCTTAAACTCCTCTTTGAATTACATGGATGTCTATTCCAGGCATGTGATTATGTCCATATCAGAATAACTTGTTCATTAGCCATAAAGGCGACTGAAGCAAGTGCCTTGAAGCACTTAAATCTTAATTAGACATCGTAAAAGTCAAGATCATCTACTGCATCCTCAGCCATCACCAGTCATCTTGACTTTGAACTTCAATCATTCTGGAAGAGAGAGTGGGGCTGATGTCTTTATATTTCCCTGCCTCACTTACATTCTATTTATAAATGAATCAAAAGGCTTCCCCAGTGATTTCATCATAATCGGCTTTGAGGACAAAGGACAACAACCAAAAATTTATACAAATAAATATTTCAATACCATATCTGAGATGATAGTCTGGATAAAAACCTTTGTAGCCATTGTAGCAGTTCATTTGTTCACAATTACAAAAACAAACCTCTCCACTAATCAACCATATCCTGATATTGTCTCTTAAAACTGCTCAACACTCTCAGAAACTGATGGAAACTCAGTTCTCTAGAAAATGCTTTAAATCCCACACAGAAGATTTATTTTTAAATCCTTGAGTTGAGAGAGAGGCATGAGAGTTTAGAGAGCATGGGAGTGACATGGTCAGACCTGACCTTTAGAAAAATTATTTTAGTGGTTGAATGGAGAGTTGACTGTATTGAGAATAGACTTGTTGCAGATAAACCCACCAGTAAGCTACAAATATTGTAAAAGTCCAATATATTTCAGAGATGATGCGAAGGTAAAATCAACAGACCTTGCCAGTAGATTATTTCCTTTATAAAACTCTTACTTCCCATCTTAGGTTGATCCTGTATGTTGGTTCCAAAGAAAAAGAGAAATAAAGGCAAGGCAATAAGAGTTAAGTGACTTTTCCAGGGTCACACAGTAGGAAGTGTCTGAGCCTATATTTGAACACAGGACATCCCACTTCTAGGCCAAATTGTCATTCCACTAAGTCATCTAGATGCCCCTGGATATAGATTATTTAAAGAGAAAAAGAAATAGTAAGAAGTCAAGTTTGAAACAGTTTGTTGACTGGGAATATATAAGCAACACTGGCTTCTAGAGGTTAGATTCTGTGTCCCAGGAGAAAGTCAGGTTTTATATCTCCTAATAATATTACAAAATTCAATAAGGCTACAAAGCAAGCCTAGTATATATCACATAAATCATAGGTTGTATTTCAAGAAGAACTCATCATTCAGGTGCCATCCAGTAATGAAAATCCTCTTTCCTTTCAGCTACACTCCTTCCTGAGATATACATACTTTAACAACAGTGCTGGTGATCAGGTGTTTGTGGATGAGAAAAGAAGATCCGAAGCTCAATATACCATTATGAACTATATGTTTTTTCCTAATGAGTCTGAAGCTCTGATAAAAGTGGGCCAGTTTATCCCCAATGCTCCAAATGGTCAAGATTTCACAATTCATGAAGATGCCATAGTGTGGAGCTTGTGGGATTCAAAGGTGAGACACATTTTCAATGATAACTTTACTCTTTTAATAACAGGAACAATTTTTGCCCTGTTTGGTTTACTCTGTGTTACATATAGTTAGGAATGAAAGAATCTAAAGCATACTTAAAAATATGATGAACCTTGTAGATAATGAAGAATCCTAAGAGACCATCTAGTACACTGTCTTCCATTTTTATATGAGGAAACTTATACCTACGAAGATTGAGTGATTATTCCAGGACACAGAGGGAATGAGAATCCTAGTGGTATTTGTTGTTGTTTTTAATTATTGTCATGTTATCTTCTACATGACAACTTTACAAAGTTCATGGGGTTTTCTTGGCAGAGATACTGGAGTAGTTTGTCATTTCCTCTTCCATTTTATCCCCATTTTACCAGTTAAGGAAGAGAGGAAATAGAGGTCAGGTGACTTGCCCAGTATTCCACACCTAGTAAGTGCCTGAGAACTGATTTTAACTTACATCTTCCTTATTCCAGACTATCTACTGTGCCATCTAGTTGCCCCATAGGTTATGTGTGTATGTATGTATGTATGAACATATATATGTGCTTGTATACATATGATTTCCTTGTATCAGCAGAAGCTAACCTTTTCTCCAATTCTCTCCATAACTTCCTACTTCCCAAATGGAATGAAAGAAGAACAAAACCCCACGTGTAGTGAAGACAAACAAATTTCCACATTGGTCGTGTAAAAAATATTATGTCTTATTTTGCATTCTGAGGTTTTTCACCTCTCTATCAGGAAGAAGGTACCAGGTTTTATCCTTAATCCTGTTGATTTGTGGTTTATTATTAGTCTGATTAGAGTTCTTAATTCTTTCAAAGTTGTTAGTTTTTAGTAAATCATTGTTTTTTGTAGAATTAATTCACTTGGTTCTGTTGACTTGCTATCACTTCTTTAGAAAACAAGCCCTTACAGTCTTAGTAATAACACTAAGACAAAAGATTAAGGGCTAGGTAGGTGGGGTCAAGTGAATTGCTTAGGGTCGTATAGGTAGGAAGTATCTGTGGTCAGATTTGAACCCATGACATCCCAACTCAATACCTGGTGTAATGTAGAAAATGGCAAGATACATTACGCTGGTAGTCTATCCAATGTGCCACCTAGTTGCCTCCTATTCATCACTTCATAGAAGTTTCCAATATTTCACTGAAACAATTCTTTTTATTTCATAATATATACACACCTATGTATATATACACATGTGCACATTGATCTGTATATGTATATATGTATAGTATATAATATGTATGTATATAATAACTTGTTCAACCATTCTTCATCTGAGGAGCACCATTTCTGAATCCCATTCTTTGCCACTTCAAAAAAAACAAAATTTTTCTGAATATTCTTAGTTACAGTTTTTATTATCTTAGATCTTATTCTTCTTTTAGCCTACCTTCTCTCTAATTTCTCATTCTCCTTCTTATTATAGTCTTCTCTTTTCTGAGCAGTTCACATAAGAGTGAAATGGAAGAAGCAGCCTTCCCCTACCCCTGTTCCTTGTTTGTACAGATTTCTTGTATGCCCTAATTATGTGAGATCATTTCCCCTAACCTACCATTCCTTTCTCTACCCAGTATATTCCTCTTCTCATCTTCCCATTTTTTAATAAAAATCATTAAGATGCAAGACGACCACTCCCAGGTATTACCTAATTTGTTGATCTCTATGACTCCTAATAAGGTTTAGTGTGGCCTATGAATCCCCACATTAGAATATAAGATGTTTATGTTCCATTGATCTTTTATCATTGCTCATTTGGATTTACATTTATAAGATGGATGAGATGTTCAAAGAGTTCTATCAACTCTAGTGTGAGGGCCTACTGAGCTCTTTTCAGGCCTGCTCGTCACCTTTGGTCCTCCTGTCACCCAAATCTCACTTATGGCTTCAAAAAGGTGTAGCATACAGCAGCTAAAACTTGGAAAAACATCTCAGCAGATGGTCTAGACCAGGTTGAGAGTAACTAATAGGTCTCAAACCCTCAATGCCCTCCCCAAGTATGTGATAACTTACCCTAGTAGAATGAGGATATGAGAATAATTTGTCCCTTTGACCATGGAGAAAAACTGAAGCAGTTGCTGTGGAGCACACGGAACTTGATCACATCCACAACACATCTGTAGTCCACCTCATCCTGGGCCATAACCTGTTGTCTTGACTTTTGTCCTGCCACTGGACTGTGTTGTTTCTGGTAGAGATACTGAAGCATGGGTCAAGAGATCAACCCAGGATGTCATTGGTCCTCTTTGAAAGCAAAAGGCAAAGAATAATACCTTTTTATAATTTTCTTACTCATGTTTGAAAGTCAGCATTCCTCCATATTTCAATTCTTTTCATAAGTGATACTTTATAGTTCTCTATTAAAGATCTATCTTGGTTTATTTTCTTTAGGATTTATACTTAATCTTGTTAGGTAAGTTATTCTGGGGATTAAATCTATATCCTGTGTCATCTGGAATATGGTATTCCAAGGTCCCTGGTCCGTTTGAGTGGTAGCTCCTAAAATGTGTGTTGTGTTAATGAGATTAAATCTACCCTGCCCATCTTTAGATTTAATCACCAAAGGTGAAAACATCTCCACTTAACTCACAAGTTGGGAGGTCTGTAACCCATGTGTGCTAGAGTGAGTGACAAATCAGAATTTACTAACTGCCTCCTGGGAAGTCCTAAGAAAAGTATCTGTTGTGATTAAACATGTAAACTAAGAGGAAGGCACAGGAAGTGATGCAAAAAGGCCCCTTTAAAAAGAGAGTTCAGTGAGCTCAGGGCTCTCTTCTGGTTCATGACTGGGACTTGAAGGAGCTCTGGACCTTGATGAGATTGTTTTTAAATCTTTCCTTTGGAATTCCACGTGGTGAGTGTAAAGACTGAATCTTCTTGAACTTCTCTTAAGGAACTTCCTTTTTAATAGAGATTCTGTGGCTGAAGCTTTTGCTTTGTTGGCCTCTGACTTTCCAGCATTGGGATCAAGGCTTGATTTCCTTTGGCTGAGGGTTAATTAGATCTACCTGGATTAAACTAGGGAATCAGAGCAAATTACTTAGTGTGCTAGATTACTTATCCTATCTTATCCTCTCTTTCATTTCCTTCTTCTTCCTCTCCTCATTTGTAAATAAACTACCATAAAAGTCATTTTGACTTGAGATTATTTTTTAATTGGGGATTGAAAATTATTCAATTCCCTGGTGACCAACCTTTTAATATTTACCCATT
Source organism: Gracilinanus agilis (assembly GCF_016433145.1). Taxonomy (NCBI): domain Eukaryota; kingdom Metazoa; phylum Chordata; class Mammalia; order Didelphimorphia; family Didelphidae; genus Gracilinanus; species Gracilinanus agilis. The sequence goes on along the minus strand of NC_058130.1, from coordinate 788,518,898 downwards.
CAAATACCCTTATTACCACTTAGAGTGTGAACTGAACTGTGATAACTCAGGGCTTAACTTCTTTCTGACTACTTAGAGTATTTTCTGTTGGACCTGGGAGATCTGGCATTTGAGTAAAATTTTCCTTAGCTTTTATTTTGGAGACTCTTTTAGGAGACAAGCAATGGATGGTTTTTATTAACACATTGCCCTCTGGTTCTAAGAGATATACAGGTAGATTTCTTTTAAGGCATCTTGAAATTTGGTGTCTGGGTTCTCATTCTGGTTATAGTATTTAAGTACTTCAGTATCTCTTTATATTCTTCTCCCAATAAGTTTTCTAGGTCATTTATTTTTTAATCTGAGATTCTTTGTGTTTTATTTTTCTGGATTTTGACCTCTTTACCTCATGAAGTCAAAGCATTCTATTTGATCCATTCTAATTTTCAGAGATCATGGTTTGAGCAAGATTATGTACCTCTTTTTTCCAAACTGTATAATCCTTTTCCAATCTTTTCTTTACATTTTCTCATTTCCTCCAATTATTTGTCTCATGCTCAAATTTCATTGATAAAAAAGCATTTTAATCCTCAAAAATTATCTTTTCATCTCTTCTAAGAATGGAGTTTGTGCCTAATCCATGTTTTTCTTTGAGGCCTTTCCTGTGCATATTTGGAAATTCTCTTCTTGTGGTCTTGTGTCTCAAAAATCCCCATTATCCTAATAACTTTTTTTATTCTAGCCTTCTTTTATTTGTTTGCTCATCCTTACTTCCAGCCTAGTTCCTCATTTTGGAATTGACTGATGGTTCCATTAGCCTCTAGACACATCCAGAGGGAAGGTCCAGAGAAGTCCTCTTACTATTTGGAAGGGGACTTTATTTTATGCCAAGATGACAGGGAAAATTCAAGGTCGTGATGTGAAGATTTCTGCTCTTTCAAAATGGTCTAATTCTGGGTGAAATCTGCTCACTCTCTCTTCCTCCTCACCCCTTCACCACCAAACTCTGAACTTTCCAAGCTTTTGACCTGGGTTTTTAAGGGGGAAAAGGGGGGTTTTGGTCGAATATATTAAAAGGTGGTCGCCAGAGGATTGAACAATTATCAATCCTCAATTAAGAATAATCTCAAGTCAAAATTGACTTTTATGAAAGTTTATTTACAATTGAGAAGAGAGAGAGGAAATAAGGAAATAAGAATCTAACACAGTAGATAAATTACTATGATTCTCTAATTAATCCAGATAGATCCAATTAACCCTCAACCAAGAGGCTGAGGGTCAGAGGCCCAGAGGTGAAAGCTTTATTCGTAGAGTCTTTATTAAGGGAAGTTCCTTAAGAGAAGTTCAGGAAGATTCCATCTTTAAACTCACCATGTGGACTTCTAAAGAAGATATTGAAAGCAGTCTCACCAAGGTCTCAGCATTACAGCCGGCACTCCTCCATGAACCAGGAAAGCTCGAAGACTGCGAAGAGCTCCTTCACTAGCAGCCCTCTTCACCAGAAGACTCTCAGCTGACTGAGGAGCTCTTTTTAAAGGTGTCACTTATGCATCACTTCCTGTGCCTCCTCCCTAGTTTGTGTGTCCAATCACAATAGATGCTTCTCATAGAATGCCTAGGGGGCAGACAGTCAATTCTGATTCGTCACCCACTCTAGCACATATAGGTTATGGACCTCCCAAAATTGGAGGTGCTCTCACCTTTGGTGAATAAATCTAAAGATGGGCAGTGTAGACTTAATCTAATTATCACAGTTTGAATTTGAGCAACAATAGAATGATTCAACCACTCTTAACCATTGGGAAGCTCTATTGCTTCAGAATGACAGAACAGAAGGTTTCTTTTGAGCTAGGTGCTCCTGCCCTCCTTATTTCTCTGTAGGCATCAAGTTGGAATAAAAATTGGAAATGAAATTCTGCTCTTCACCTGGGATCTGAGCCACAAAATTGTCATTTGATAATAAAATTAATCCTCTCTTAGTAAACCATCTAGAGCATGAGACTAATCTTTATCCCATGGGTACACATCCCCTTTTTCATTCCTCCCTAGATCCGTGACCCAAAACTGAAGGGTAGATGCTTCCTTCAATGCATCTTAATATGAGTCTAGAAACTCCTCTTAAACTTGTGCACATTCATAGGTCATTATCCTGGCCATCTCCTTTCCTTAGTGTCTATAGACCACTCCATTTATCTCTCCATGTTAATATGGCCTATAAAAATGACTGGGCACTTTTCCTTAGGAGCATCTCTCGATCAATTTGATGAGTTGGGTTGTAGTATTGTGCTGTAACCTTTTCTACTATTGTGTCATTTTCATTCTGACTCATGATATACCCTCTTAATAAGTTCAGTGCTACCCTCCAATTTTCTTGTTATATTTCCTTTGAATAAGGGGCATTTATCTGCTACTTCTTATATCTACTTTGTCATCTTGGCTTTACTTCTCTAAAGACACATTATGCTTAGTATCTTTCCAGATATGACAGTTGAGAGTGTCTACAAAATAACAGAAAAACTACCCCTCTCGACAGGAATCCCTTCTCTCTGAAAGACAGATAAAAGGAAAGGGCAAAAGAACAGGCATTTATTAGGCACCTAATATGGGTTGGGTGGTTTATACATTTCATTTATTTTATCCTTCCAACCACCCTGTGAAGTAATTACTGTTACTAATATCATTAGAAAGTTTTGTAAACTTGGGCAAAAATTCAATTACTTGCCCAGGGCCATACATCTAAAGTACTGCATGTGAATTCAGGTCTTCCTGACTCCAAGCTCAGCATTCTATCTACACTACCACATAATGATTTGTGGGAGTGGCTGTCAAGCAAGGGTTACATAGAAAATAACTCCTTTTTCTGCCCCAAACCTCAGTAACTCTCAATTACAGGTGTGTATTCCATTGACCTGTTATTTTCTTAGGTTCCCTGTGGAAAATGCAGTGATAGTTGTAGTCCTGGATTCAGGAAGACCCCTTTGGAGGGAAAAGCTGCCTGCTGTTTTGGTTGCTTCCCATGCCCAGAAGGGGAGATTTCCAGTGAGATGGGTGAGTTTTTGCAGAGAACTCCTTTCTTATGGCCACTGTTATAGAAAAATCTCAATAGTTTATTCTTCTACAGTCATCTCCAACCCCTGGGAACATGATTGTTAATGTAAAACATCACATGAGACAGAGGAATATCAGAGGAATATTCTGAGATAAGTACCCAAAGCATGGAGCCTCTGATCTAATTACACAACAGAAAGTGTAATATGGAAAAAAGTGTTTGTTGTCTTCTTTCTTTGATGAATTAAAATTCTTTAGTATTCTCTTTAATACAATGGTTGTGTGTAGAGTCTATGCAAATGTACACACACTTGAAAATATATGTATATATACATGTGTACATGATGTATATATATATATATATTTCATATACATATGTGCATGTACACGCATATATGTGCATTTGCAGGAAACCGGAAGGGAGCAGTTAAATATTTGCCTATATTCATTAGGATTTAAAATAAGTAACATAAACTGGCAGGTTCAGTGAATTACAGCTACCCCCATCAGGGTGTTTTTCCTTTCCTTCTCCCTTTTCCCACTGTGTGTATCTGTCTCTCCCTCTGATTCTATCTTTGTATTCATCTCTCTCTCTTTGTCTCTCTCTCTCTCTCTCTCTCTCTCTCTCTCTCTCTCTCTCACTCACTCACTCTGTTTCTCTGATTCTATCTATTTACTTTTTTATTTCTTTTTTGCCCTCATTATTTCATTCTTCCATTTTTATACACTTCTTTCTGTCTGTGTCTCTGTCTCTCTGTCCCTCTCTTACTTTCTCTCTCCCCTTTGGCCCTTCCTCCCTCCTGCTCTTTCTCCCTTTCTCTGTTTCCTTCTCCATCTCTGTTTCTCTCAGTCTCTCTCTCTCCCTCCAGACATGATACCTTAGCTAATGCTAAGGTATTAGGACTTTCTCTAGAGGATGACAGTTCCAATAATTCACATAATTAGGTTTCAGAACTTCTGTTGGCAGAGAAATCAGTCTGAATAGTCAGATATATCTGGAAATAAGCTTTGGTAAGGGATTTTAGCAAAGGAACAAATTGGTCCTGCTTCACATATTACTTATTGATAAAACATGTATTACAACCCTAATTTGCTGATTGTTTGTTGACCACCAAAAGCAAGATATACATATTCCACAATTGCTTACTAACCTGATCAGGAAACTAGTCCCTCTTCTAAATTTCATAGGTACATCTTGGAGTTGGTAAGGTCCTTCAGGTGTATTTCTTTCTTGGATCACAATGTACTATTTGTATCTAGCTATAAAACATTACAGAGATTTTTAATAGACGTATAATCCTATAAAGGAGTTTGGCTTGACTGACCATACGACAAAATTCATAGGCTCCATATTCTCAAGTTATGGCATCCATTTGGAAAGACAATGTACTCAAATGATCAGTGTCCATGACTAGGATAGACAGTACAATGGATGGCTTTGTTCCAGAGTTGAACAAAAAAGAGAGAACAGTGTTATGTATTTATATGTATTGGGAAATTGTAGCTCTATTCTCTGACTCCAGACTTATTCCAAAAATGAAGACTGATCTCTTAAAGGTCAGTTTTCTAACACAGATTCAAGTATTACCAGGGTAAATTTTTACAACCCCTCTTGAATCTCATTGATAAAGTTAAAATAAGACCACCCCACTATTCAAAAAAATGAGTGAAAGGAATTATACGATAACAACTACAAAACACTTTACAAACAATTAAAACTAGATTTAAACAATTGGAAAAACATTGATTGCTCATGGGTAGGATGAGCTAACATAATAAAAATGACCATTCTACCCAAATTAATTGACCTATTTAGTGCCATATCTATCAAACTACCAAAAAACTTTTTCACTGAATTAGGAAAAACTATAACAAAGTTCATTTGGAAGAACAAAAGATCAAGAATATCAAGGAAAATGATGAAAAAATGTGAAGGAAGGTGGCCTAGCAGTACCAGATATTAAACTATACTATAAAGCAACAGTCATCAAAATGGTATGGTAGTGGCTAAGAGACAGAAGGGAGGATCAGTGGAATAGACTTGGGATAAGTAATGTCAGCAAGACAGTATATGATAAACCCAAAGAGCCCAATTTTTGGGACAAAAATCCACTATTTGACAAAAACTGTTGGGAAATTTGGAAAACAATATGGGAGAAATTAGGTTTAGATCAATATCTCACACCCTACACCAAGATAAATTCAGAATGGGTGAATGACTTGAATATAAAGAGGGAAACTATAAATGTTAAGTGAACACAGAATAATATACTTGTCAGATCTCTGGGAAAGGAAAGATTTTAAAACCAAGCAAGAGTTAGAGAAAATTACAAAATGTAAAATAAATTATTTTGATTATATAAAACTAAAAAGCTTTTGTACAAACAAAAACAATGTAGCCAAAATCAGAAGGGAAACAACAAATTAGGAAAAAATCTTTATAACAAAAAATTCCAACAAGGGTCTAATTACTCAAATATACAAGCATTTAAATCAATTGTATAAAAAATCAAGCCATTCCCCAATTGATAAATGGGCAAGAGAAATGAATAGGCAATTTTCCAATAAAGAAATCAAAACTGTCAATAAGCACATGAGAAAGTGTTCTAAATCTCTAATAATTAGAGAAATGCAAATCAAAACAACTCTGAGGTATCACCTCACGCCTAGCAGAATGGCTAAAATGAAAGAAGGGGAGAGTAATGAATGTTGGAGAGGGTGTGGCCAAATTGGAACATTAATGCATTGCTGGTGGAGTTGTGAACTGATCCAACCATTCTGGATGGCAATTTGGAACTATGCTCAAAGGGCTATAAAAGAATGCCTGCCCTTTCATCCAGCCATACCATTGTTAGGATTATACCCCAAAGAGATCATAGATAAACAGGCTTGCACAAAAATATTTATAGCCGCGCTTTTTGTGGTGGCAAAAATAAACTGGAAAATGAGGGCATGCCCTTCACTTGGAGAATGGCTGAACAAATTGTGGTATATGCTGGTGATGGAATACTATTGTGCTAAAAGGAATAATAAACTGGAAGAATTCCATGTGAACTGGAAAGACCTCCAGGAATTGATGCAGAGTGAAAGGAGCAGAGCCAGAAGAACATTGTACACAGAGACTGATATACTGTGGTAAAATAGAATGAAATGGACTTCTGTACTAGCAGCAATGCAATGACCCAGGACAGTTTTGAGGGATTTATGGTAAAAAATGCTACCCACATTCAGAGGAAGAACTGCAGGAGAGGAAACGTTTAAGAAAATCAACTGCTTGAATACATGGTTTGATGAGGATATGACTGGGGATCAAAAATACCACAGCAATGCAACTATCAACAATTTGGAAATAGGTCTTGATTAATGACACATGTTAAAACCAGTGGAAATGCATATCGGCCAGGGGAGGGGAGGAGGTCGGGGGGGTGAAGTGGAAAGTAAGATCATAAATCATGTAACCACGTTGACTTTTCTAAAATATAAATATTAATAAATGTTTTTAAAAATGAGTGAAAAACAATTTAACCTATAATCCAATGAGAACTTGGCTTTAAATTATCTTATTAAAATGATTTTTAATTGGTCTTTATTTGTCTCCTGCAGATGCAGAGCATTGTAGGAAGTGCCCAGAGGCTGAATATCCAAATAAGCAAAAAGATGGCTGCCTCCTCAAGACTGTAACATTCCTGAATATGAAAGAACCTTTGGGGATGACTTTGGTCTTTATTGCTGTCTCCTTCTCTTTACTGACAGCTCTGGTTCTGGGGGTCTTTGTGAAATTCCAAGACACTCCAATAGTCAAAGCCAATAACAGGACTCTCAGCTATACTCTCCTCATTTCTCTTATCTTATGTTTCCTCTGCTCCCTACTCTTCATAGGCCATCCTACCACTATCACCTGTTTCCTGCAACAAACAGTATTTGGAATTGTATTCACAGTTGTTGTTTCCTCTATTTTGGCCAAAACCATCATAGTGGTTGTGGCTTTCAGAGGTATAAAACCAGGGAGTAAGATCCGTATGTTCATACATCCTAACGTGTCCATCTATGTTGTCCTCATCTGCTCAGGAATTCAGATAATTTTCTGTGGAATCTGGCTGAGCACCTCTCCCCCATTTCCAGAGGCAGATGCACACTCTGAATATGGTCACATAATCATTAGATGTAATGAGGGCTCTACCTTTGCCTTTTACTGTGTCTTGGGCTACATGGGTTTTCTGGCTGGGGGAAGCTTTACTGTAGCTTTTCTGGCCAGAAATCTGCCTGATACCTTCAATGAAGCCAAGTTCATCACTTTCAGCATGCTGGTGTTTTGCAGTGTCTGGGCCACATTTCTGCCCACATACCAGAGCTCCAAAGGGAAGGCCATGGTGACTGTGGAGATCTTCTCCATCTTAGCCTCTAGTGCTGGATTACTAGGCTGCATTTTTATTCCCAAATGTTATGTGATCCTCCTAAAGCCAGACAGAAATACCCAGGAACGAATGAAAAAATAATTCAGGGGGCAGGTGGGTAGCTCAGTGGATTGAGAGCCAGACCTAGAGATGGGAGGTCCTAGGTTCAAATCTGGCCTCAGATACTTCCCAGCTGTGTGACCCTGGGCAAGTCACTTGACCCCCATTGCCTATCCTTACCACTCTTCTGCCTTGGAGCCAATACACAGTATTGACTTCAAGATGGAAGGTAAGAGTTTAAAAAAATAAAAATAAAAATAAAATTTCAGATTCTAGAGGCAAAACTTTTTCTGGAGCACACACACTCTTACACTACCAGTTCTGGGAATAATAAACTTAAGAATAACCTACATTAACCTGGCAGTCATGTTTTTAAGTTCTCAGTGAAATGTGAACCCTAATTAGTGTATGTTTGGCAGTCTTCCTGGCTAGCTTTGTCAAATTCCACACATATAGATGAGTTGGATTCCCAAGGTACAAACGACTACTGCTCTTTTAATGAAGTTACTATTAACTTTGATGGATATTTCTATAGATGTAGTGAGTAAAACCTATGAACTCTGTATTTTCAGAATGTTTGAAGTCTTCATTCCCTCCAAATGGACTTTGGGGAGTGGAAAACCAAGAGTTATGTGGAAATCTCTCATGTTCCATACTCAGTGTCAATTCTCCTTAAAGATTCCTTCACTACTTGATTGAGCTGCTTAATAAACTTAAATGGTTTAAGTCCTAGAACTTTGATATGTTCTCCATAGCTCCAGAGGTTATGACTTATTCTGTTCAACCAATCTTAAATTACCTTCTTTATATATCATTTTCCTTTAATTCAATGAAGTAAAAGAACTGTGGGAATTGAGTCAACCAACTGACTGTACCTTGTGGCTCAGTTCTGGATCAAGCTAAGTTCCATGTCTATTAAATTATGGATCTGATCTCATTTCTATATAAGTCCTTAGTTAAGAATCCCTCAGCAAAAGGGAGAGGTGAACCAGCCTCCCAATCAAGAAGGTCTGGTCCACTTTTTCCTGTTCAGAGACTCTTAACTAAGGATTTATATCATGCTGAACAGAAATCCAAAAACATCCAAAGACTGATGTGAGGAATTTTCTCACAATTATATATCTGAAGTCATCCATATTCTCATCTGAAAACTGGCTTTATACTGGTCAATCAGTTAATGTTTCCATATTCCTTTGATTGAATGCAGACACTTGGGGTTAATAGAAAACCTCTTTTACTGATTTGAAGGAATTGCATATATTAGGTCTCTTGGATACTTGGATATACTCCAACTTGCATGGACTCTAATCTTTCCTCTAATTAGAAATCAGATTATCTAATACTGCATAATTGTTTCCATCCTTTTGTGTTCTTTTAATGCAGAAAAATCTACCTCTCCCTTATATCTGGGGTCCAGAATCAAACTGAAGAGACCTGGTTCTGATTTGTTTTGAATTGACATGTATTACTTAATAAATCAATATGCTCAAAAACTCAAGCTTTTATTTCCTCAATTATTTCTGTTTTAATTCTTGACAATTTTTGGTGTACAAAGCGGAGTCAGAACTTTCACCACCCATGATAACAGTTTCACAGAATAAAAATCCCTTGAGAGCTGTGAACTTTTCTTTATGGGATTTTTTCATAGAAAACTAACCATCTTAATAAGGAAAAAGAGTTGTACAAAAATATTTATAGCCGCGCTCTTTGTGGTAGCAAAAAATAGGAAAATTAAGAGCTTCCCTTTGATTGGGGAATGACTAGACAAATTGTTGTATCTGTTACTGATGAAATACTATTGTACTGAAAGGATTAATGAAATGGAAGAATTCCATGTACACTGGCATGACCTCTGGGAATCGATGCAGAGTGAAAGGAACAGATCCAGGAGAACCTTAAACACAGATACGGATACCCTGTGGTAAAGTTGAATGTAATGGACTTCTTAACTAGTAGCAATGCAATGATCCAGGAAAATATGAGAAAGCACACTATTCACATCAAGAGGAGAACTGTGGAAGTGGAAACACAGAAGAAAAAACAACTGCTTCATCACATGGGTCGATGGGGATACAATTGGGAATGTTGACTCTAAATGATCATTCTAGTGCAAATATGAATAATATGGAAATAGGTCTTCATCAATGACACGTGTAAAACCCAGTGGAATTTCTCACTGGCTACAGGAGAGTGGTGGGAGGAGGGAAGGGGAAGAACATGAATCATGTACCATGGATAAATATTCTACATTAGTTAATTAAATAAAAATTTTCAAATCACAAAAAAGGAACTCCACCTCAAAAAAAAAAAATAACTATTAATGAGTTTGAACTCCTCCTCTCTCCATTTCAAATTCTGCCAAACTCAGGTAAAGTTTATTTCCCTCACATGTTTGTGGGAGTTTATCCTCACACTGAGTTGCTATGTACTTGTAATGGAATACTGTTGGGTTGCGGGAAATGACGTGAAGGATGATTTCAGAAAACCTGGAAATCCTTACATGGACTGATGCAGCTTGAAGTGAGCAGAATTCAAAGAACATCATATACAGTAATAACAATATTTACAATGAACTACTGTGAGTGATATGGCTATTCTCAGCAATACAATTTTCTAAGGCAATCCCAAAGTAAAACTAGCCATCTCCAATTTGGACTCTGCAACTCCATTTCAAATTCTGCCAAACCAAGGGAAAGTTTATTTCCCCCACACTTTTGTGGAAGTTTACCCTCACACTGTGGTGGTATGTGCTTGTAATGGAATAGTGTTGGATTGTGGGAAATGATGTGAAGGATGAATTCAGAAAACCTGAAAAGACTTATATGGTCTCATATAAAGTAAGAAGAACAGGGAGAACATTGTATACAGTAATAGCAATATTTTTTATGAAAAACTGAGAATGACTTGACTTTTCAGAAATGCCATAATACAAGACCATTCCAAAGTACTCATGAGGAAAAATGTCATTTGCCTCTGGAGAAATAACTAATGGACTTAAAAAAATTCTCTTATCTTCCATTTTCAGATCAATCTATATATTGTTTCTAGGCAGTAAAGCACTAAAGGGAAAGGAAGTGGTGCTTAAGGGACTTGCCCAGGGAAGCACAGCTAGGAAATGTTTGAGGTAAGATTAGGATATCCTATCTCTAAATCTTTCTATAAACCATATTTTACTTTCTTCATTTTTTTAATATTAGGGTTTTGTTTGAGTTTTCAACAAAAGAACTATTACTGAAAAATATTTTACGTGATTGCACAAGTAAAATCTATACTAGATTACTTATCACCTCAGGGAGCAGGGAAGGGGGCAGAAGATTTAGGAAACAAGATTTTAAAAAAAATGTTAGGATTTTTTCTTTATTTAATTGGGAAAAAATTAATGAATGCATTTTTAAAATGTAAAAATATCTGAAACTTCATTACCTCAGTTTTTAACCATATCTTGACCATCAAAAGAAAAAAACTTGCTAAAATCAAGAAGCAACTTAGAGTGGGTAAAATTTAGTTAAGGAATGGAAAAGATTGAGATGCCCATCTCAGGTACAGAGTTTAAGCGAAGAAAGAAATCACAAGAAATTTATAAAACTGAAATTCTCTCAAGTTTTAGGTTTGGATAACCAAATACAGGAAATTTAACAAATTATATCGTCTAGTTAGTGGGAGGATATAGCAAAATTTTCTTGGAATCTCTACAAGTGATTTGAAACCCAGAGAAGCTGAGCTCCCTTCAGAACTACCCTGAGAAGAAAGACTATTAAAGAATGTTCAATAAAATACATTTCCAGTGACCAGGGGACTACATGGAATGGATGGGACTCAATAGAAGATGTGTTGATTAAATGGATTTTAGGAGTTGAATACTAGAATAGAGGAAGATTTCGTGTCATTTCGAAAAAGATTATCATTGTAATTGCTTTTCCCTTTTATTGTATTATGTTCGGGTTTGCTGAATTTTCTTGATTACCATGGTAACATAAATTTTCCCTGTCAAAATTAGTCTACTGTGAGCACTCTACTCAGTTTGATTTGTTGCCCTGACTTATTTAATTTTCATCATGGATATATGAAATACCTTATGAATTTTACTTATAATTAAGTAATCCATTGGGTAGTTGATTGTCCCCATTCTCCATAAATCAAAAGGGCAAATTGAGTAAACTATATGAATTGAGTGAAACATGCTGACTCCATCTTGTGACCCAATTCTGGCTTCAGCTCAGTTCATTTCTATTCAATTTTTTGTCTAGTCCAATTTATGTCTTGTCATAAAATTGTATTTTATTAGATTGTTTGAACCTAGTCCTGCATGGCTGAGAGTCTAGTCCTCTTCAACCTGCAGGACAGAGACTTTTAACTAAGGACATTTTCATACTGGCCAAAATCCAGTTAGATATGAAGACTGAGACAATAATTTTTCTCATACTTTTAGAACTCAAATAATCCATATGCCTTATCTGAAAACTAAACCTTGATTAATAAGTCACTAATTGTTTCCATGTTTCTATGATATTTATTGTGGGAGAGAAATATCTCTTTTTTATTCCAGGTAATTGCACTTGTTTGCTCTCACTCTCCTTACTTAGAAAATCTCTAATCATTCTTACAATTAGAAATTAATTGCTGAATCTTAGGCAATGGTTTATATCCCGCTAATTGATTTATGTTAATGTATTAAAATTATTTTCTCCAGTATATGAGGTCCAGTTCCAAGCTCAGGAGTCCTGGTTCTAATTTGTTATTCAATCAGCTTGCATTACTAAATAATATATATGCTCAGAAGCACAAACCTCTGTTTCCTCAGTTATTTTTTATTTTATCCATCACAGAATCAAAGAAGCCACTGATGCTTTAAAATCATTTAAGGAATTATTGATACCAATTTATATTTCAATGATTAAATTGTTCAGTCAAAATGTTAGCTTTATGTAATCAATTGGAGTGTTGGTATAGGCCCCTCATTCTGTCATGGTTATGTGAATTTCAATTATTTCCCCCCTAACTTCTGAAATATAGTTACATATACTCCATCTTCTTAAATGGTCCTCACCTAATATCCTTGACCTTGTTCATTTTATTCTTATCATTTGTTCTTTATTATTGTACCCATTGGAACCACAATTGAAATTTTGCATTCTCAATATTCTAAATGTAAAAATAAACCTTTTTGTCATATAAATGAACAAATGAAAAATCATTAATTATATACTATTTTATAGACACTGTGCTGAGTGTTGGGGGTACACAAGTAGATTAACAAGCTTTAAGCTTCTTCTTGGTCTAAGGGTTTTACATATATATATATACACTCAAGAATATGAAGACTCCTCAGAGCAAAATAGGTGGATGAGAACAATTTGTTCCAAAGTCCATGAAGGAATCTGAAAGAAGCTTTGTGGGATTCTTACCTATTGGTAAGACATCAAAGACATTAAGGGGATCCATTGTATCCTGAGCCACTACCAGTTATCTTTATTTTTCTCATGTCAGTGGACTTTGATGGTTCTGAAAGAGAGAGACTGACAATTTTGCATATTTCTACCTCACTTAAGTCCAATTCATGTACAAGTCAAAATATTACTATTCATGAAGTCTTTGGTCTTCTTTGAAAATGAAGGATGAAAAAAAAAAACAATATGTTCCCTGTCCTTTAAGGACTCACATTTTAATCAATTTACTATAATAAATATATGAGAGGTTAGAAGCTTAGTGAGGGTATTTTCAATTGGGGAGACCCTAGGACAGTGAGCAATAACATTGAACTAATGATGGTCCCCTCCTGTGGAATGGGAATATTAATATTGGTATTGATTATATAGAGCTAGGATGCAGAGGGTCAGTTTGGGGAACCAGGATAATTATTACTAAGGTTTCAGAATGATACCTCTCTAAGCTAATTACAGACAATTCTCAATAATTAGGAGCTAGGCACTCTAGAATGGAAGATAGAAGGATGGCTTCAAAGAAGAGGATGGAGCAAGAAGACAGAACATCCATTTACCACAATCAGTGAGTTGATGCTATATCTGGACTAGATGCCATTCTTTAGTCAATACCTTCATTAAGAACTCATCATGGTGGGGATATGATTGGGCATATAGACTCTAAATCATCACCCTAGTGCAAATATCAATAATATGGAATTAGGTTTGATCAATGACACATGTAAAATGTAGTGAAATTGCATCTTGGCCATGGGAGGGTGGTGGGAGGATGGGATGGAAAGAACATGAGTCATGTTATCATGGGAAAATTTTCTTAATTAATCAATTAAAAAAAGAACTCATCATGGGTGCCCTAAATGGCTTAGTGAATTGAGAGTCAGACCTAGAGATGGGAGGCTCTAGGTTCAAATCTGGCCTCAGACACTTCCTAAATGGGTGACCCGGGGGCAAGTCACTAACCCCCATTGCTTAGGCCTTACTGCTCTTCTGCTTTAGAACCAATACACATATATTGATTCATGATGAGTTTTTTTAAACCCTAAGGGTTTTTTAAAAAGAACTCATCATGTTTGAATTAAATTATGGAAATGCCTCTCTCCTTGACCAACTGGTTCACCTGCAATATATCTTATTAACTCATTTCCTTTCCAAAACATTCTTATCTCTTTCCTCTCCTACTAAGAAATTCAAATGACTTCATATTCCTCTTTCACCTGGATCTCAAATTTTCAATGTTGTTTCTCTATTTGATAACACCTACATTGCATGCTTTAGCTGGCTAGATGTATTCCAGATAAAAATGGATAAAATAGAATTGTAGAAGCTAAACAAAGGAAAATATGTTTCAGAAATAAAAGCCTATGTGGGGAGATAAATTAGAAAAGTCATGTCTGTGCATCATTGATACTTTTCCAAAAGTGAGATTCAGAAGGCAATGAATGTGATAAATACTTAAAAGTACAAATATAAATGAAATGGATGATTATTTGACAAAGAAGCTAAGATTGGTTACTTTTCTGCAGGCAATTTAACTATTTCACCAGATTTACAAATTAAAGAAGTATAAAAAGAAAAATACATAATGGAGATAACTCAATTTTCATTTTGTGTTTTCTTTTGTCTTGTGAGGAGAATAATGCTAGTCTTAAAATAAAGAAAAACTCTAATCATTCTTACGATTAGAAATTAATTGCTGAAACTTGGGGCATGGTTTATATCCTACTAATTGGTTTATTTTAGTGCTCAAGAGTCCTGTTTCTAATTTATTATTCAATAATCTTGCATAGTTAAATAAATATATATGCTCAGAAGGGTAAGCCTTTGCTTCCTAAGATATTTCATATTTTATCCATCACAGACTCAAAGAAGAAGTGATTTTTAAAAATCATTTAAGGAGAGTTGGTAGAGGCCACCCATTCTGTCATGTTTATATGAACTTCATTTAATTATTTCCCCCCTAACTTCTGAAATATGGTTACATATACTCCATTTTCTTAAATGGTCCTCACCTAATATCCTTGAACTTGTTCATTTTTTTCTTATCTTTGCTTCTTTATTATTGTACCCACTGAAACCACAATTGAAATTTTGCATTCTCTTAATATTCTGTCTGTAGGAATAAACCTTTTTGACATATAAATTAATAAATAAATAAAAAATCATTAAATATATATGATTTTCTAGACACCATGCTGAGTGTTGGGGATATACAAGAAGATTGGCAAGCTTTATATTTCTTCTTGATCTAGGGTTCATATATACTTAAGAATATGAAGACTTCTCAGAGCAAGATAGGTGGATGAGAACAATTTGTTCCAAAGTCCATGAAGGAATCTGAAAGAAGCTTTGTGGCATGCTTACAGATCGGCAAGACATCAGAGACAAGGGGATCCACTGTGTCCTGAGACTTGTTATAAACAAAAAGGGTCCAAAGGAGACGTATAGATGCACAATAATGTTGATGTATCTATCTGTACTCTCCTCAGCTGCAGATGATGGAGGAACACCAACTCTGATCACCCTTGACTGCTGCTGTACTTTATCCCTTGCTCTCTAACAGTTGCCCAAGAGGGACCCTCGAGAGGTTAAGTAGATGGGTAACCTTTCCAGGTTCAACCTGGGGTTAGATAGATTAGTATTGGGCTATTGATTTGCCTTGGATGACATTTAGGATCTGACTGCATTTGACTCCCTTCCCAGGGCCCGTGATATAAATACCACTTAGGAAGGTACTTGTTGAACTCTCTTTATCTATTCTCAGGAAAAGGATAACAAGGACAAGGATTGGGGATTGGAGACCCTATTGATCTATTATCTATAAACTAGTTGACAATCAGGAATGGAGGCTATTGATCATGTGGAAGCTGGATATTTGCTCACTCCACTACCTCTGGCCAGACCTGGTCACAGCCAAGCCAGAGAACAGGGAAGCTATTGATGCAGCCGTATTGATGATCTTATTCTCTCAGCTTTATCACTACCAGTGTTGGTGATGCACTAGCTCTCACAGTCTATCAGGAAATAGCTTCAGAGTTATTCTTGCCCTCTTCTTCATAGACCTCCCTATCACCCTTCAACCACCCACTCTGAGATTTCCCAGTCCAGAGACTCCTGACCAGAGACCTCCAGAGAGACTTCCCTCAAAGTGGCTGTCAGGAGTATTTATACCATGGGGCCAACCGATGTTTGCCCCTGGCTCATGGCACCTGGGAACATTTTGAGTCTTCCAACTGCCATCCCTGTCAGTCAAGGTGGCATCTACCACTTCCCAGATTATGACTATAACAGCCTTTACCAGTCATCTTGATTTTTCTCATGTCATTGAACTTTGATGGTTCTGAAAAAGAGAGGCTGATAATTTTGCATATTTTTGTCTCACTTAAGTCCACTTTATGTACAAGTCAAAGTATCACTGTCCATTAATCTGGGAATGACAGAGCAAAATATGGTATATGATGGTGATGGATTACTATTGTGCTATAAGAAATGATGAGCAGGATGATTTCATAAAGAGTTGGAAAGGCCTACATGCACAGATGTAGAGTGAAATAAATAGAACCAGGAGAACATTGTACACAGTAACTGTAGTATTGTGAAATGGTCGACTGCAAAAGATTTAGCAACTCTCAGCAACATAATGATCCAGAACAATTCTGAGCATCTTGGGACAAAGAATGCTCTCTACCTCCAGAGAGAGAACTGTTCGAGTCAGAATGCAGATCAAAGCTACAGTGACAAAACACAATGCCCCATCGATGACACATAAGAAGTTTAGAAACTCAGAAATGCATACTTAAACAAAAATTAAAAATATGATAATGTAAGTATCACATGAAAATTAAAGAAAAATTTCTGACTTCTCTTGTGTTAAGGGAGGACCAAAAATTTCATGTGGATTTTCCAGATCATAGGGGCACTGTGCTTCTAATCCCCACAATGCAGAAGAGTGTATTAGCTTTGAATTTGAAAGATCAAAATTCATCTGCTCCATATTGTGTAAATACAGTCATTTTACTTTCCTGACCATCACTTTCCTCATATGTAAAATGAAGAAATTAAATCAGAATACATCAAGGGTCTTTGGTAGCTCTAAATTGTTTACTCTCATTATCAAAAAAGTACAACCTCACCGAAGTAGGGAATATGAGTCTATACATGTATATAATTCTATCCATTGGAAAGAACATTCAATCATAAATCTAATGGACTAAGCCACTATTGAGGCCCTTTTTAGCTCTCACACTGTGATGCTATATGATCCTGTCCAAGGAGTGAGGGAAAAAGTAGGGGTGGTTCTTTATGAATAGTGTTCACAATATAATGAATCTTCAGAATAGATTCCACTGAGTCCTGAATATGAGACCTGATTTATAAAATCCTCCTTTCAGGGAAGTATAGAGATAACAAGACCATCAGTTTTATAGACTGTCAGCGAAATTGCCATTTCTTAGTGCTATTTTTTTTTAAATTTTGTCACATATCAGGGAATTTTTTGAGGTTTAGTAATCACAAGCCATTTTCTGAAGCTACGATGCATAAAGTTCTTTTCTAGAAAGACACTTTTGTGGGAGGCAGATGGGTAGCTCACTGGATTGAGAACCAGGCATAGATACAGGAGGTTCTAGGTTCAAATCTGGCCTCATACACTTCCCAGCCATGTGACCCTGGGCAAGTCACTTAACCCCCATTGCCTAGTTCTTTCCGCTCTTCTGCCTTGGAACCATCACACACTATTGACCCAAAGATGGAAGGTAGGGGTTTAAAAAAATATTCTGTACTATAGACTCTGCAGGGAACAAGGGCATTAGCATCCAAAATATAATTTTCCTCATGTGTTTTTCCTTTGGATGTAGAGACTCAGCTGCAGATGCCCTAGGCAATCTGGTCTCCAGAGTTCCTAATAGACCCAGCCTTCCCTGTGGAGGAGGGAGACTGGTCCTCATCAATACCTAACAATAAGGGTGCTGTGAGACAGAATTCATTCTAAAAGCTGATGAAACAATAAAATGTCCATTGGTACTACATCAAGTTCCTTGTCTTGGATTTGGGCCCAGTTAATATACCATTGTGTTTCGTCAGGTGTGGCACGCAGAAAAGAACCTGGACATCTATGAAAGGACAAGACATTTCTGATGCTGGACACTTCCTCCTTAGTCCATGACTAAGATAGCTAACTTTAGCCTGAGGGGTTCCTTAGTTTCCTCAGATATGAAACTCAGGATAATATTCAAGGAGATGTTGTCCAATATTTATAAAAGCATTTCTCAACTGCTTTCTGCCTTTCTCATCTCTCTGCTCCTGCAGGCTCTGGGCTCAGGTCTGAGGACAGAGAAGCATCCTTGTTTCCACCAGATTAATCCCATTGTTTCCCAAGATGGACACCTACTGATTGGCATCTTTTTATCCTTATTCTCAGTTGAAGTAAACAGAGCAACAGGAGAAGAACTGTTTGAAAATTCTCCTAACAAAGCTTGTAAGCCTTATCAGTAAGTGCCTCTATCTGTCTGAGGTTATTTTTGCCATGATGATTAAAAAGTCTTCCTTATATATTGATTACAAGGGCAGGCACATGCAACATGGGACAAGGGAGTTCTCATCTTTTCCTGTCTCTAATTTCTTTTACATTCTTGTCAGTTTCCCCTTTGTCAGATTGACTTTCCCCTCTATTTCCTTTTGTAAAAGGCCCATTCTTAGGAAGCTTAGTCCTGATTCAGCTCAGTCTTTTAGAACCCTGCCTTCCCTGTCCTGACTTCATGTTTATTCACAAGCATTGGAACTAATGAAAGACCTTATAAAACAGATCCTTTGGAATTAGATTAATACCCCAAAGCAGCAAAAAGTTCTTAAAGAGTGTAACTCTTTTTCATTCTTGGGCAGAATTATTTCTGCTGCATATACTGATACTGTTCAAGTTGAATATCTGGCACATCCAAAGGAATGAGAGCTCAAATCTTTCCTCTCTACACTTACACATCTGATAACAAGTGAGTGCAACAATTTGTAGAGTCATAGTATCTCTTCCTTTGGTGAAGATAGTATATTCCTCCCAACTCTCACACAGGAGGAAAATAGACCATAAAACATGTTTCTTCTTGTGAATGAGTGAATTTATCATGTTCCTCTATTTTTATTGGTGCTAGTCACATTTTAATGATAGGCAGAGCAGTCCAGGCTAGGGAGTCCCAACAAAGTTGACTAGAACTGCCTGGTACAGATCCTGAAACTTAAACTGAGGGCTCAGTAAATGTCAGTTTATTGGGAAAGAGAAGTATTCCCAGGACATAGTGGTAACAAGTATTGAGTGAGTTGTAGAAATATATTGATGAGATGTCTGTTATTTCTCATTATGTATGAAATAGTCTGACTCTCTACAGGTGATATGTGAGGGTTTATTTTTATTTTTCTAGAACAATTTTATTGGATTGTAGGCATCTAGGAAAAGTGGAATTGTATTCCTTTGGTTGCACTTTGAGAAGGTGTGTTGACATTTGTGCTTGTGTCCAGGTTTTAGTTCTGTGCTTTCGTCTGTATCAATTTCCTTTGAAGAAAACCTGGTTTACATAACAGGAACTCTGGGTGTCACAATGCAAATTCACAGAGTAGCTTCTTTAAGTCTCCAGGTCTGAAATGAGATTCAGACTAAAATATCCCAATTTCTTGGACAATTTCACTTTGTGATAGCTGAGAAGAAGCAGGTGAGCAGTTGAATCTGCCTTCAGGTTGAGGGAGATAGGTTTTGAGATATATTGGATCCTTATTTGACAGATTTGTGTTCTGATCTCTTCTTTAATTTCTTTGTGGCCTAATTCTTCTATATAGCCATTTTACTTTCTGTCTCTCCAGATTCCTTTATTTCCCTTTATATCTTTCTTTCAATTAGAAATAAAAAAGACAAAAACCATTATTTACTTTTTAATGATTTAATATCCATCTTATTCTCATTTTCTTTATTATTCACTAATTAGGCAAAATTTGTAGTTTAGCTTAGAAGCAAGGGAAGTTACCATCTTTCAGTGAAACATTAAATAAAAATCCTGTTCTAAAGTCAAATATCCCTTTAAACCCTATACAATTTTAGAAATTTGTCATTAGAGTTGCACTTTTGGTTGAGGACAGGGATTTACCTCATCTTTTCTCTTATTCTATTTCAATGGAAATTCAACGAAAAGTAAAAGAAGGGACAAAGAAGAGCATATCCTCAGACAACAAAAAGTGACTTCATAAGACAAAGTTGAAGATTCTGTCCATGCAATTATATTAAGTGAGGTAGTCAGGATGTGGTATTGTCTCATGCTCACCTGGCTCTGTTAAAACAAACATTGATTGTCTAAGAGGTGGAGATTGATATAGAAATTTTACTAAGCTGTATATATTTTTAAAAACATTGTCCCAAACAAAAGAAGTATTTGTCCTCAGATATTGATATTCTGGTTAAAAATCTGGCACGAAATCACAATCTTTAAAATGCTTTTTTTTGGGGGAGGGAAGTGAGGAGGCAGGGGAAATTGATTCAGGACTTTGCCTTTCATCAAAGGTATTAATCACTGGAGGCAGGAATGCTATCTTATCCCTACACCTTTTTTTAAACCCTTACCTTCTGTCTTGGAGCCAATACTTTGTATTGGCTCCAAGGCAGAAGAGTGGCAAGGGTAGGCAATGGGGTTCAAGTGACTTGCCCAGGGTCACACAGTTGGGAAGTGTCTGATGCCAGATTTGAATCCCTACACCTTTTGAACTTGTTTGTATCATGTCCTCCCTTCAGAATGACCTCTTCCTCAAATAACCATATATCAAAATCATCCTCACTCTTCAAGGGTCTTGATCCTCTCCAGGAAGCTTTTCCTTATTTCTGCAAGGTGGTGGGTCCTCCACCTGCTCAGCTCTCTGAGATCGCAGTGCCATTCACCTTTAACATATCCTCTGTAACAGTGTTGCAGTCATTGAGGTTTCTTTTCTCTCTCTCACTCTAGCATAGAACTTCTAGGGTCAGGGCACATCCAGACCCACTGGAGGATCTAGTACAAACTGGATGCTCTTTCTCTCTTTGCAGAATGAGTGAGTGGCCCAAGCAAGCATAATCACATAAGAATAGCTTTCCCCTTTCAGGCATCATAGGAAAGAAGGAATATATGAACAAGGAACGTGGGGAATGCAGTTTTAGTGCAAATGAACTGAACTGAACAACTGTCAGAGTGCTTAGTTTTGACTCAGATGACTGGAGAATTCTTTCTTTTGAAAAGTATTCATTTTAAGGATTTCTAAATCCTGTTCTATGGCACTCACCCCCACAGGTGGCTACACAAAAATTACCAACAGGCATTGGCTATAGTGTTTGCTATAGAGGAGATTAACAGGGATCCCCATCTGTTGCCCAACATTTCCCTTGGTTTCCACCTCTACAACACTTACCACAGTGATGAGAGAACCTTGGAGAGCTCCCTGAAGTGGCTGTCTGGGGAGGGTCAGCTCATCCCTAACTACAGCTGCTGGGAGCAGGACAGGTCTGTGGCAGTTATCGGAGGGGTCACATCAATTCTCTCTGTCCAGATGGGGACCCTGCTCGACCTCTACAAGTTTCCACAGGTGAGTGATATTGAACCTGACATATTGGACAGATTTATCAACCATAATAGTAGCAACAAAACAGCAGCAACAGCAATAACTAGAACTTCTGGAGTTTTGAAAGTGCATTAAAGTTTTAAAAATGCTTTATATCTGTATTTCTTTGATCCACACAACAAACACATAAAGCAGACATTATTATTGCTTCCATTTTTCTAGAGGAAAATACCAACACTGATAAAAGTCAAGTTTGTTGTCCACAATTATGCAATTAATAAATTCCTGAGGCAAGATTTTACCTCAGGGCTTTTTGACACAGTTCAACTCTGTGCCACTGTGCCATGCAGCCTTCTCTGTCATTAGGGAAGGTGATTCTCTCCTAGACTATAATTCAAATTGTAGGGAAAGAATAGAATTGGAGTCATTTAGATTCCAATTCATGCAAGGATCTGGCAGGGAATCTCAATATACTTGCCTATTATACAGATGAGGTTCCTAAAAATTAGAAGAGTTTAAATGCTTGCTCCACATTGCTAGATTAGGGGTTGTAACAGACTAAAGAAAAGGCCAAGCAAGACTGCATTTTTTTTATTTTTTTACCCTTATTTTCTGTCTGGTTATTGGTTCTAAGACAAAAGAGCAGTAAGAGCTAAGAAATGGGGGTAAGTGACTTACCCAGAATCATACAGCTAGGAAGTTTCTGAGGCCAAATTTTAACTCAGGACTTCCTATCTCTGGGCCTGACTCTCAATCCTCTAAGCCACCCAGATGTCCCCCAAGACTGCATTTTGATGGAATTCTGAGAACCCAGGAGAGGTGACAGTTGAGCTGAGGCTGAGAATTCTGGGAAGGAAAAACCAACACTTACTGTTATCTGGACTTTTAGGGAGGACAGGGAGGTGGGAGGTAGTGTTTTTGTGGGACCCTGAATATCTCAAAAACCCTAAATCTGAGATTTTACCAGACCTACTGTTACTATGGCCAGCCTCATTGATTCTGCATCTTCAATGAACATCTTGGAAGACAAATATTTCAGTTACCCTTATTGGCCAAAGAGCCAGAGACTCTGGTGGGAGGGAGTTGGCCCTTGGAGGCTAACTAAGCCTAAGCTGAGTTTAGATATGACATTCCCTCTTTAGCCATTTGTAACCTTGTAGGATAGGAGTTTTATTGTGATCCTGAGACAGTTAACGAAGATTGAAAGTTACAGAAGAAATCAAAGTTACTGCTCAGCCCTAGGAAAGACTAAGATTGGACCATATTAATTGCACCTTCACCCTCTTCTCTGAAATCTTTCCACTTTATCCCTGAATACCTTGTTACTGAACAAACCTCTGTTGAATTATTTAAGACAGAGTATTGAATTTGGAGGGAGATGACCTCTTCATGGGTTATGGGGTGAAAGGTGGATTATTCACCATTTTAAACTGCTTATCAGCAAGGGGCAATGGGGAGGCTTGACCTGATTAAACCTGGCTCTGAGCAATTGCAGGGGTGGGTGGGGGTTTGGGGTTCAGCCAATAGAAAATATCTCTCCAAATACCTCATCCCTAATTTATTCATATTGGGGAAACCCCTCTTGTGTAACAACCCCAAGTGTCTCCCTAGCAAGGAGGCGTGGTGTGAATAGCTTTAGCCCACTTCCACTCCAACAAAAGGGGTTACCAGAGCATACCCCATCTATCAGTTACACCCCCTTCTTTCAGAGTGGTGAATCTAACCCAAATTACAGAACCTGAAACATACAGAAAAGGTAATTTAATAGAAAAAAGTTGAGTAGCAGTCAGATGGTAGCCCTCTTGAATTAGCTCCACCCCTGACTACAGAGGTTCCATAGGGACAAAAGACAGAACAAGAACTATACTTACAGACAGAGACACAGTGCAGAAGACATTTGCAAGCATGGAATGGGCAATAGGACGAATACTATTTATTTTGATCAGCAGTTCACTTGATATACTCTTTCTGGTCCATGATATACGGGTTGTGGGTGGAGACAATTCCATTTTACTTGTTGCAGGTGTTGCACTTTATAGACACTTATAGATGGATGGAAATAGAATTGGAGAGAGTGTCTGGTTATATCCCAAGTGATGGCAGCTTTAGCATCCTTCCTACAATTTTACTGGATACTGCAAAAACAATTCAGGCAAATTGTAGGATACAAAACTGAAGACAAATGGACATTAAACACACTGAAACAAGAACTTGACAAAATGATGGATGCAAAGATGGAAAAATATCTGGGTGTGGGAAAAGCATAAGGGGGGAATGTAAGATACAACAAAGGTACAATGACAATACTATAAGGCAGAGCAATGAAAACAATAGCAATACCACAGTTGAAGGAGCATAAGCTTCAATTCCCATACTCCCCTTACAGGATAAGTCCATCCTAAAAGCTGATCAGGGGATAGTATATACAAAGACCCACAGACCATTCACAAGTAGTGGCCTGGAAAGTTTAAACGACAGAATACCCAATTGGAATGAAAATCCACAAAGATGTTTAAAGGAATGTAAAAGGGCCTTAAGACTTTATGATCCATCTTAGAGGGGCATAGAAAATCTGTTAGAGGAATTATTTACATGATCACAAGCACAACAATTCATAAAAGAGACAGGAAACAACAATAGACATATCAAGGCCATAAGATTACAATGATGTGGAATTATCTAATCCTCACAACCATGCATATTTAAAAAGATGTAGGGAGGATTTGACAGAAGCAATGTCCAAGTTTGCAAAAAGGCCAAATAACTGGGGTCAGTTTGAGGCATTAAGGCAAAAGATAGGAGGACATCCCAGTAACTTTCTAGATATGGTACTCGAGGCAGGAGAATAAATTTGGGGGTCCAGGGACCCAGCCAAGGCCAATCTGCAGCACATCTGCAGACAATTTGAAAAGGCAGCAGTTTACACATAAAATTATATTTCCAAATGCACTGTTCTGGGTGGGAGGAGCTACCCTTAGAAGAATTGAGAAAAACCCCTACAAATGTTCATTCTGGGTCACAGGGGATAATAGACAAAGACAAATAAACTGAAAAGACCAGGGATGAAACAATTTTTGAACCCAAAAGGCAATTAAGGGAAGCAAAGTCAACAATCAAACAGAAAGAAATAGAAGAAATTAAAGACTTAGCATCACTGAAGGCTAGGAATAGCATTACTAGGACCCAGTATCAGCCAAGATAAAATACTGATGGAAGGAAATATTTTCTTTATGGAAAACCAGGTCATCTTGTAGGAAATTGTTACTATAAGCAACAAATTAACTTCAAAAACTTTAAAAGGGGTTAACAGAGCACACCCCATCTATCAGTTACCCCCTTCTTACAGGGCAGAATTTACATGCCTGGACTTGGAGTTGAAGGAATAATTAGTCTATAACATCTCGTTCTATGTATTTCAATGTTAATCTTGAGTTTCATGAGAAGAGAGTTATTTACAAAAGGAAGTTTGAGTATGACCACTGCTTTAAAAATTGCAGGTTTGGGGGAGCAATGACAAGAGTACCTGTGATGCTATGTTAAGAGCACCCTATGTACCTTTAACAGTGTGCAGGTGGTGGAGCAAATTTCTGTCACTGACCATAAATAGACCAAGAGCCTTATTAAGGTCATAGAAGACACCTAGACACTTGTGATATGAGCAAATTCCTTTCAGAAAACAACTTATCTGTTAATGATGGGAAAGAGACCTCTCTGAATACTGGTCTTGCAGGGGGGCCTAATCTGCATTTTAACATTAATGCTTACTAACTTTATCATTGCTGGATACTAATATATCTGACTGCTCTGTTAGTGCAGAACTAAGAGCAGGAATAGAGACAACTTTATGGGACAGAGATAAAGGAAAATGCCAGTACTGGAGGCCAGTATTTATTATGGAATTACTCACCTAAAAAGGAAAGACAGATTGACTCTCTCCATTTTTATCTACAATCCTTATATTATGTCAGTCATAGCTTCACTCTTCCCAGTAGCTCCACAGATATAGATTAGAATTGGGAGAGAGTGCTTAGAAGAGAAGGCAAGGGGAGGTTTATTCAGGTCATTAGGACCAGTATTGTAAGGAGTTCTCTTCTTACTCGTAGAGAACAGAGGATAAAGTACCCTAATCTCAAAGAATTGGGAATTAGCTCTGGGTGTGGATTTAGAAACCAAAGTGAGATCTCTAAGTCATGGGATCCATGTATCAGATTTCATCTTATATCTTTCTTTTCGCTAGATGATACATAGCAAATGGTCCTGGACAGGGAAGAAGCAGATTGGTATATCCATTCTGGTGTTCTCTTTCCATGATCCTTAGAAAATACAGCATGGAAGGAGAGGACGAAGGTGTCTGCTTCCCCAAATTAGTGTTATACTTCATAGTGTGATGGGTGGGCACATGTGTGATCATTTAATAATGAAAGGCAGGAGTTGTGATTAGCAAGAGCTGACATCAGTATTACTATGCTGTCAATGAAAGTTTTTATAGATTTGATTAATATTCCATTTCAAAGTTGGGGCAAAGAGCATCAGGGAGCTGGGCAAAACTTCTGTTGTCTCTTTCTGAACAGGTAGCTTAATCAAGTTGTCCTTGACTATAGTTATTGAGGTCTCATCTGTTTAGTGGGCTTATTTTAGATTTAGAATTTATGCAAGTCTAATGTTGTTAAGCCAAGCTTTCAATTTTCATTGTACTACATTCTTCTAAGAGTAGAAAAGGCACTTCAGACTCTTATGTACAGTTTTTAACTATTGTAGGTGCCTTCAAATTTTTTGAAAATTATATTTTTGAATCATTTCCTTAAATATTTCCCATTAAATTTAAATTTTTTATAAGATACATCTTTTCAAATTTTGATCTTTAAAGTCTTTCCCACATTCTCACCCCTCCCCTACTTATTGAGAAAGGAAGCATTATGATATCAATTATACATGTGAAGTCATGCAAAACATATTTCCATATTAGTTGTCACAGAACCCCCACAAAATGCAAGAAAAATAAACTGAAAAGAGTATGCTTCATTCTGTAAATCAGTTTATCTTTTCTTACTCTGGAGGTAGATAGCATATTTCATCATGCATCATTTAATGACAAGGACCCATGCCCTTAGTTTATCTTTGGATCATTGTCTTGACCATTGTCTTGATCATGGTAACTAAGTCTTTCACATTTGATTATCATTACATGTTGTTACTATGTACAATTCTCCCAATACTGCTCACTCCATTTTTCCTCAGTTCATGTCAGTTTTTCCTGTTCTTTCTGAAACCACCCTGCTCATCATTTTTCATAGCACAATAGTATTCCATCACATTCATGTGCCACTAGCTATTTATTCATGATCAAAATTGGTGAGAATTCCCCCAATTTTCCATTTCTTTGCCACCATAAAAAAAGCTCATATGAAATTTTAGCGTATATTGTCCTTTGATATCTTTGGGCTACAGATCTAGGAGAGGTTTTTATTGCTCATAGGACAAGCACATTTATGTAATCCTTTGGTCATATTTGCAAATAGTTCTTCAGAATGCTTGAACCAATTCACAACTCTATCACAACTATATTAGTGTCACCATCTTTCAATATCCTGTCAAGTATTAGTCATTTCCATTTTTTATCATGTTGCCCAATCCAGTAGATGTGAGGTGGTACTTCAAAATTGGCTTCATTTGCATTTTTCTAATCAATCTCAATTTAGGACATTTTCACAAGATAATATACATATACATTTGCATTATTCTTCTGAAAACTCCCAGTTCATATACACTGAAAGACTTATTTTAATAAATTCGTCTCAGTTCCCAAAATATTATAGAAATGAGGCCTTTATCAGTGAAACTTGATGTAAAGATATTCCCCCAATTTCACTGTCTTCCTCAGTCCATCTTTTTATTACATCTTTCTATCCTCTTCCCTCCTACTTTCTGGTTGAGCAAGATATATTTCTCTGGATAACTTAGTGTGTGTGTATGTGTGTATGTGTGTGTGTATTCCTCTATCTTTGAACCAATTCACATAAGAGTGTAATTCAAGCATTGTTGCCTCTCTTCATCATTTAATTTTCCAGTGTAGAAATTATGTTTTGTATATCCCTTTTATATGAAAAAATATTCTATATTCTTCCTCTAATTTCTTTTCCTCAGTGCATCCCTTTCTGGTTCCCATCCATGTTTTTTCTTCATGCCAACATAATTAACTCATTCTCACAACCTCTAGTTCTGTATATTCCTTTTAACTGCTCTAATAATGATAAAGTTCTTAGAAGTTACATTTATCTTTCCATATAGAGAAGTAAATAATTTAAACTTGTTGAGTCTCTTATGTTTTCTTTTTCATGTTTACTTTCTTGAATAGTGTATTAGAAAATCACATTTTCTAATCAGTTATGATCTTTCCTTTAAGAATACTTGAAAATCTTCTATTTCATTAAATACAATGTTTTTCTTTTGAAAGATTATCCTTGTTTTGCCTTATAGTTGATTCTTGTTGTAATCCTAATTCTTTAGAGTTCTGGAATTTCATATTCTAAGTCCTCCATTCCTTAAATATGGTAGTTTTTAATTTTCTATGCCAAGAAAAAGGCCCGAATTCTTGAACTATTGGGTATGAGGGTGAGGAAGAAGGGATATCCCAGGACCCTTCCCCACACCACCACGTGCTGTGTTGAGTCTCCAGTGGCTCCTGGAATCTCTGGGCAGGCAAACACTAGTCCAGAGAGAGGGCCTTGCTGGCACAGCTGAGCTGGGCTCCACAGGGAGGCAGCTAGAGGAGAAACACAGAGAGGGCACTCAAGAAGCAGCAAAAATACTCTATCTTGCCCCCTCCTTCTCTCAAGCTTTTAGCCTCAGGGAACATAAAGCTCTATAGATCAAACCTGCCCTGGCTTAATATCATCAATAGGACAGATAAGAACTCTTCAGAGGGCAGAGAAACTCCAACACCTCTCCTCCATAGATTGTAGAGAAAGTAGCTACAAACTTCTGTTGCCAGCTGAGGAAGATCTTACATCAAAGCTCATTAAAACCATCTGTTTAACCTAATCAACCAGCAGAGCAGAGAAAGTGCCCATTCAGGACAAAAATAGCCCAAATCCAAAGTTTCAGCAAATAATCAGATAACCAAGATCACAGTCAATTACAGGAAGGAAAGAAGAAAAAATATGAGTAAACAACAGAAAAAGAAAAAAGAAATTACAATTGACAGATTTTTCCAGGAAGTGAACAAACAGCAAATGAAACAGAAGATCAAGGAAGTCCAGGTAAAAACACAGAAACTCCAGCAAATTGGAAACAGGCTTTGGAAGAACTCAGAATACAATTCAAAAAAAACAATTAAGAGAAACTGAAGACAATTAGGAAAAGAAAATGCATGAACTAAAACAAGAAAATAGTGTTTTGAAAGCCAAAAGTGACCAGCTTGAAAATGAGGGAAAGAAGCAGAAAGATGGCATACAAAGAAAATCAGACCAGAAAGAGAAGGATGACCAAAAAGCCAGGGATGAAATTCAGTCTTTAAAAATCAGAATTCAACAACTAGAAGCAAATGACTTCGCAAGGCAGCAAGAATCTATAAAACAAAATCAAAAGAATGAAAAATTTGAGGAAAATATGAAACACTTCATTGGCAGAACTTCAGATGTGGAAAACAGCTCATGCAGAGAAAATTTAAGAATTGTTAGTCTACTGGAACATCATGACAAAAGCAAAAGCATGGACATCATTCTACAGGAAGGAGTAACAAACTGGAGGAATTCCATGTGAACTGGAATGATCCTTAGGAATTGATGCAGAGTGAAAGGAGTAGAGCCAGGAGAACATTATACAGAGAGACGAATACATTGTGGTAAAAATCAAATGTAATGGCCTTCTCTACTAGCAGCAATGCAATGATCCATGACAATTCTGAGAGACTTATGAAAAAGAACACAATTCACATTCAAAGGAGGAACAATGGGAGTAGAAATACAGAAGAAAAACAACTGATTGAGCACATGGGCTGATGCGAATATGATTTGGAATGTAGACTCTAAACAACCGTCCCAGTGCAACTATCAATAATATGGAAATAGTTCCTGATCAATGATACATGTAAAACACAGTGGAAATATGCATCAGCTACAGGGGGTGGGGGAGTTTGTGGAGGGAGGGTAGAGAAAGAACATGAATAATGTAACCATAGAAAATTTTTCCAGAAAAAAGTTTTAAATAAAAACTTAAATATAAAAATAATAAAAATTAAAAAATAAATTGTTACTCTTGGATCTATTTTTCCAGGTAGTCATTTCATTAATAAAATATTTCATAATTCCTTTTTCCAATAATTTTTTCAGATTACATGTTTATAAATTTTTAATAATTATTTTCTGAAATTTTGTAATCCGTGTTCTTTCTCTTCCTTCAAGCTCTGTCCCCCTCCCGAAGATAGCATGCAGTATGATATAGGTTGTACATGTGCTGTCATATAATATATATTTTCATTTCATCATGTTGCTAAAAAAAGACACCTATCACTTTCCCTAGAAAAAATAAAAGTAGAGGAAATAAAATGAAAAATGACTTGCTTCAGTAAAATTGTTTCTGGATGACTCATGGAAGAATGAGTTTCCATCTGCCTGTGAAGAGTTTGAATTAAGATTGAGTCCCTCGAAGTTCTCTTGAATATTAACATTAATGATGGTAATTCAGTCATTCACAATTGATCATCATACATTAATTTTTTTACCATGTACAATATTTTCCTAGTTCCATTCACTTCTTGTTCAATTACTTCATAGGAGTCTTTCCAGGTATTTTCTGATTATTTTAATAATGATTTCTCATGATACAATAACATTCCATTATAATAATATACTACAATTCCCATTCATTCATCTAACCATTCCCAGATTGATGAACATCTCTTAATTTTCAAGTTCTTTCCCACCACAAAAGAGTTGCTATAAACATTGTTGTATTAGCATTTCTGTTTCCTGTATCTAGGATCTCTTTGGGATTCAGACCTAGTAGTGGTATATTGCTGGGTGAGAGGAGGGAATTCATATTTTTATGACCTTATTTCCTCAGCAAGTTGTTCTCCAGAATGGTTGTATCAATTCACAGCTCCTCTAGCATTATATGGTATCTAATTTTTACACAACTTATAATCTTTTTTATACGTTTGAATTTGTCTAATTGTTTCTCGATGTGTCATGGAATTATTAGTTTCTACTTGCCAAATGCCAATTTTTTAATGAATTTTTTTCAGTGATCTCTTATACCTGGTTTTCTTTTCTTATAATTCTTTTTCCTAAAGTGCTAATTTCTTTGATATTTTTGTGCCTTTTACCAGAGTGTTAATTGTTTTTCTCTAATTTTCTTCATGTGCTCTCATTTCTTTACCTAGTTTTCTATCACTTTTATTTGATTTCCAAAATATTTTTAGTTCTTGTATGAATTTTTTCGACTTCTGTCTATTTCACTCATTCTTTTTTTTTCTTTGAGGATTTGCTTGTAGTTGTTTTGATTTCATGAGTTTCTGAGTTTCTGCCTTAATCTTCCTTGTCACCAGAGTAGATTTTTATGATCAAGTTCTAACTTTATTCATTCATTTTTTCAGACTCTTTCTTGCCTTTGAACCTTATACTAAAGTTCAACTCAGTTTCTGACATTGGAATTGGGGTGTTATGGCAGTATCCAAAACTTTAGTCTTTTTGCCTTTGCTATTATAAGAGGGAGTTATATATAGTTTTGAAGTTTTTGATACTTTCAAGATGGCATGATCTTGGGAGAGATGTGGCCACTGGACTTCTGATCCATTTTGTAGAAAGTCAAGGCCCATTGTCCTCCTGGATCACTACAATACTGCTCTTCCAAATGACTGTTCCATCATAAAGAAAAGCATTCTTCTTTACACTTGAACTATGACCCATAAATGAATAGAGAATGAAATTGCTAGACAGTGTTTGGTCCTGTGGCCAGTGCTAGTATATAAATCCCCTGTGTTTTCCTTCAGACCATTTCCCTCATCCACTTACTTTTTCTGATTTGAAATTCTCATTACTACTGCTGCTTTTGTCATCACCACATCCTACCACTGGTTGCTCTAGAAAGGCTCCTGTATGATAGACCTCTCTTTCTCTCCAATTAGGCTTTCTTTTGCTGGAAGAATGAATTGCTCTGACTTTTTGTTGTCCCTATCATTCCAACATTTCATGTGAGGTATTATTTTAAAGTTGTTTGTAGGGAATCAGATATCTTCAATTCTCAAAGCATCCAGTTTGTCATTCTCCTTCCCTTACAGATTCAAGGTGTTATGGACAATGAGAATTCTCTTAAAAGATACAGTCTTGAAATTCTCTCTTAACTTTATTTCATAAAATCTGCATTTGTCAAGCCAAGAGACAGAGGGCCTATAATCTTAGATAAATTCCTTTCAGGTATTTGTAGTAATTATAACAGTATCTGCTATTTAAAATGGAAGTCTTCAATTAATTTCAAACATTAGCAACTGATAACAAATCCAAATTTAAAAGAATAATTTGATCTTCTAAAAGGCAGTGGAGATGTTTATAAATGTTCACATTGTATGAAATGAAATGCTTATTTTTGGCTTTTAAATTTGATATAACATCTCAAATGGAATTGTGGGCAAATTTCAAAGCAACTAGTATTCTTCACCTCTATAACTGGCTTATCACATTGGAAAAAATATTATGTTTGATGGCTCACTTTGCTATTGTGTGACTCCTTACCATAAACTATCATTTTCTTATGGTCCTGCTGGATTTTCATTTCTCTTATATGTATCTCCACATGTCCCAAACAGGAGCAGGAATAGGGAAAGGAAGAGAATAAGTATTTACTAAGAATGTAATAAATAACAGACACTGTGCTAGGCACTTCGCAAATAATAACTCCTTTAAGCAGTGAGAGGTATGTATAGCTGGCAGCTCATTTTATGTTGGATACCATTAGGACACCTGATTGTACAGGTGCTTTTATTCTCAGCATATGTCTCCTTGTCCCATTATTCATGCTATGACTCATTTCCATCACCAGTGTTTCCTTATTATTTTTCCCCTTGTTTCTTTTTTCCAACATTTTATTTCATGCTTTTAATTCTAAATTTTGCAAAACCAAATAAAGCAACAATTTCTATGTACAAAGAAAAAGAAGATTGAACATAAATGAAGTGATAAATCTCTGAAATATTTAGTTTACTTTTCCTCATATCTACATAATAAATCCCACAAAAAACTTCCAAAGCTTTCCTGCTTGTCTGTTTCCTTGTGCGTATCCTATTCTTTTTTTCTTTTTTTATTTATGAAATTAATCCACAAGGATTCCAACCACCCTCCATCACGCTCCTCACATCAGAGAAAGTATTGCCCAGAAAACCAACATGCCCACATAAATTGTCTTTCATGGTTTTTTACTTTCAGTTTACTCTCTAAAGGTAACATTCACAATTTATTCTTTAAATATTATTTCTGTTGTTGTCTATAACATTCCCTCATTCTACTCATTTCATTGTTCATTATTCCAAGTAATTTTTCCAATTTTTTTAAATTAGCCACTATAATGGGCATGAGATGATATCTCAGAATTGTTTTGGTGGGCACTTCTCTAATCAGCACTGATTAAGGGTATTTTTTCATGAATTATATATGGCTTTGATTTCATCACCTAAAATTGTCTGTTCATATATTTTGCCCATTTTATCATTTGGGTAATGGCTCTTCTCTTATTCTTATGCATTTGACAAAATTCTCTATATGTTTTCAATATAAGACTTCTATCTGAAAGTCTACGTATAAATTCCCCTCTCCCCAGTTTTCTGCTTTCCTTCCAATATTGGCATTTGTTTCATTGGCACAAAGTCTTTTAAATTTGACATACTCAAAATTACATATTTGATATTTCACAATGCTCTCCATCTCTTGTTGACTTATAAATTTCTCTCCCCTCCATTCATTTAAAGGGTAATATGTTCCTGTTCTTATTTGCTTTTAATATATTCTTTTATGTCTAGAACATGTATTCATTTTGATCTTATCTTAGTAAATGGTATTAGATTGGACTATACCCAGTTTCTTCAAACTTCTTTCCAGTTGTCCCCAAAATTTTTACGAAATAGTTATTGACTGAATAGTCATTCAAAACCCAGATTTACATTTTTATTGACAAGGTTATTATAATATTGTACTTTTTATTGTTGTATGTCTCTCTTGATCTCTATCTTTCTATTTCTTAGACAGTACCAGATAGTTTTGAAAATTACTGCTTTATAGTATAATTTAATACGTGGTTCTGATAGGTCTCTTTCTTTTATTTTTTCCACTCAGTTATTTTGCTATTCTTGATCTTTTGTTTTTCCAAATAAATTTTGCTATTTTTTTCAAGCTAAACTATTTTTGGTAATGTATTTGGGATGAATTGAATATATATAGATTAATTAGATTGGATTTGTCATTTTAAATATATTATCTCTGCCTACAGATGAATAATTAATATTTCTCCATTTATTTAGATCTTACCTTATTTGTGTAAAAAATGTTTAATAATTATGTTCATGTTGTACCAAGGGTTGTTTTATCAGGCATCCTCACATGTATTTTATTCTATTTGTGATTATTTTAAATGGATCATCTCTATCCTTTCTTGCTGGATTTTATTGGTAATATATAGAAATCTGTTTGTATGTTGATTTTATATCCTGTCATTTTGCTAAAATTATTGATAGTTTCAACTAATGTCATACCTGAATCTCAAGAATTGTCCATATATACTACTGTGTCATCTGCACACAGATAGCTTTATTATCTCTTTGCCAATATGATTCCTTCTATTTCTTGTTCTTCTCTTATTGTTATTGCTTGCATTTCTAATATTATGTAATAATATTGCTAATAATGAGCATTCTTGTTTCCCTCCTGATCTCATTGAGAAGGCTCTAGCTCATCCCCTTTCCAAATTGTACTTGTTAATAGTTTTAGGTAGATGCTTCTTATAATTTTAAGAAAAAAACTCATTTATGCCAATGCTTTCCAGTGCTTTTGATAGAAATGAGTTATATTTTGTCAAAGGCTTTTTTCATATCTATTGAGATAGTTGCATTTTATTACTTTTGTTATTGATATAAATTATGTTGATAGTTTTTCTTATATTAAAACATTCCTGCATTCTTGGTATAAATCCTGTTCAGGTACAATATATTATCTTTATGACATATTGTAGTGTACTAGCTAGTATTTTATTTAGATTTTTTGTATCTATATTCTTTAATAGATTCATCTATATTATTCTTTTTCTTTCTCTGTTTTTTTCTCTCCCTGGTTTAGGTATCAGCACAATATTTGTCATAAAAAGGAGTTTGACAAAACTCTTTATGCTCTCACTCACTATGGTTTCCCTAGTAGACAAGGTTCTCTAAACATGTGTCAATACTTCCTCATTTTGTAGACCTAGAGTAGGGATCCCCCTTCATTTGACTTCAAACTCATTAACATTAGGGGCTGCTTTTTCCCATTTTTTTCTTTCTCAGTTTTTATCACAGGTCTTAACAAATAGGGGATACATTAATATTTATTTCCTAATTATCTGAATATCAGTTTGGAAGGAGTCAATTTTAGACCAGAAACAAAGAATGATGGGAGTAGGAAAATGGACAAAAAGGAGTTTTGCAAAAGTGGAAGGGACAGTATAGTATTCATTGAACCATTAAAGAGCAAATACCCCAAAAGTAATTAATAACACTGGCAGCAATATTAGTAGAACCCTTTGAAATGCTTCACCTATATGTCCTGAAAAACACACATTACTTGGTGATATAGAAATGTTACAAATGAATGTCAGGTTTAGTACTTGTACAGTCAGCTCTAGTCTTCTCAGTGGCTGTCTTAATATTTAATGCTCACATGTATGTCTCCTCTAAATAAAAATCTATGGATGGGAATTGGAAACATCACAATTATAGAATTTGGATCTATTCCATGTCTTTTAAATAGCTATAATTTGCTATTTCTAAATATTCCTAAAAGATATTTCTTTCTAAATGAAGATGGGAAATGGAAGGCTTACCACAAGATTATGGTTGAGGTTTTTCATTTCCTTCATTCATGTCTGATTACTTGTGGTCCCATTTGCAGTTTCTTGGTGGTTTTGTTGGCAATGACACATGAGTAAATTGTCATTTCCTTTTGCAATTCCTGTTACAGATGAGATGATTTAGGCAAATAGGGTTAAATAACTTCTGCAGGATCACACAACTAAAGAATGTCTCAGGCCACATTTGAACTCAGGTCTCCCTGACTCCAGGCCCAGAATTCTATCTACTATGCCACCTAGCTGTACCACAGATTAAAAAAGAGTAAATATCCTGATTTTCAAAAAGAGAAGATTGTGGAATTCTAAATATCTGCTAGTGATGTTCACTTTAGCTCTTCAATTAGTTCTAGAATGAAATATTGAAAAATTCTGAATGTCTACAAAGCAATCAGTCTTTGCAAAGCACCAACATTACTTAATAAGGAATAATTCCACTAAAAAGAGACATTTTATTTTTTGAACCTAGTTACTACACTTATAGATGAAGGAAACCTGGTAGAATACATGGGAGTAATATATATAACATAGTACATATTCATTTCGTGGTCAGTTAATATATCCTTTTGTTTTCAAGTTAAGAAGGACAAAGCCTAGTATATATGATTTCAGAAAAGAATAAAGTACCAGTGAAGAAAGCCATTGCCCCACTTTCAATAATATATAATAGGTTTAATGTGGAAATTTAATCTGGCGAACAATAAAACAAAGAATAGATCCAGGTTCCTTACAAAAGCAAAGGGAAGATACAACAGCTGGAATAGAGGTAGCCACAGAATCTCAAGGATCTGTCTTCATTTAATCATTGTCTTCTTAAGAGAGCAGAAAAGGGGATTACTATAAAGGTTTTCAGAAATTAAAATAGGAGCGTTAACTGACTTGTGAGATTTACATTTGTTTTTCTATCAACAAAAATTCTCATTTAAGAACTTGCATTTTGCTTCAGTTCTCTCCCTGTGAGCATGGGTTAAACTGATCCATATTTCTTTCTCATCCAGATCAGCTATGGTCCATTTGATTCCATTCTTAGTGACAAGGTCCAGTTTCCTTTTCTCTATCAGATGGCTCCCAAAGATTCTTCTCTTCATCAAGGTGTTGTCAACTTAATGGTATATTTTAAGTGGAACTGGGTAGGTCTGATTGCCTCAGATGATATGAGAGGTGAGGAATTCCTCTGGAAAATTAGAGGTGAAATGGTAAAGAAAGCAGTTTGTGTGTCCTTCACAGAGAAGATTCCTGTCAGTGAGAGAAGACATATGGAATCACAGGAGACCTTCATGCCCAGAATCCTATCATCATCAACTAAAGTAATAGTCATCCATGGTGACACAGATTCCTTAATGATTTTGAGGTATTCACAAGTTCCTTACCTCCCAACATGGAAGGTGTGGATTGCCACATCTCACTGGGACATCACCATGAGACACCTCCACAGTGAAGGCTCTGCTTTTCATGGGGCTCTTACATTTTCATATCTGACAAGTGAAATTCCTGGATTTAAGACTTTTCTTAAGGCAATTAGACCTTCAAAATACCCAGATGACATTTTACTTAGTAAATTCTGGCTCTCAGCTTTTAGGTGCTCAGATCAAATGGAAAATCCAGAGCTGGAGATATGTTCACCAAATGCTTCCCTGGAGACTTTGCCTCTGTATTCTTTTGATATGACCATATCTGGCTGGAGTTACACCATTTACAATACTGTGTATGCTGTGGCTTGGGCACTCCATGCAATTTTTGCAAGAAAATCAGAGAGAATTGAAGAATGTTTATATCCTCATTCTTGGGAGGTAATATTACTTTTTAGATATG
Organism: Gracilinanus agilis; assembly: GCF_016433145.1. Taxonomy (NCBI): domain Eukaryota; kingdom Metazoa; phylum Chordata; class Mammalia; order Didelphimorphia; family Didelphidae; genus Gracilinanus; species Gracilinanus agilis. The sequence goes on along the minus strand of NC_058130.1, from coordinate 788,481,523 downwards.
GAATAATGAGGATGTATCTTGAGTAAGCTTGTTCCATTTCTCCAAATCTGTCATTTCATGTTCCTTACTGAATGTATTGTGACTGGCCAATACTTGTGAATATGCATGTGAAGTTCATAATTCATGTTTCTTTCATAGCTTTGAAGTTGACAAGCATCTCAGGTAACACCTGTTTGTAACATGTGTATCTGTATCATTTTGCAATGAATTTTCTGTTATAATTCTAGTTGTGGGATAACTTATCTCCTACAAAGGCATCTTATTCCATTTTGTAGCTGATGTGATTATTGAAAATTTATCCATCATCAACCTGGATGGGGCTGTATAGACTATAAAATATCCTACACTGGATGGCAACCAACCAATGACCAGTCTTTGTAAACTCTCTACCTGCTAGTGAGTAATTTATTCATTAATTCTCATTCTGGAATCTAGCGCAGTCAAGAGTATGTTAGATTTCCACATAAATTATTACTGATGTAGTTTCTCATTAGTCTAGTGATGAACTCTGAACTGTCATTCTAGTTTATAAATGAACTAAAGACCCCTCTTTCTTAGAAAAACTTTTAATGAGCTCTTTTCATCAGTTCCTAGAATCATTGGATTAAATGAAACAAGTTTTATAAACCATACAATTTACAAAAGGTGTAAGTTTTTTTTAATGAGTTTTTTAATCCCTGAAGCATAAGTGCATAAACTCATGACACATATTTTCCTAAAGCTCTGCCCCACCACATGCATGAGATCTGTCAGAGTATGCTATTAAGTGGGCAAAGCAAGGCTAAGCAAAGGGTGAATTTTCCCAATAGGAAAGGGCTCTGTTATTGGATTTTTCCCCTGGTAGTAAAACACTATGAAGATGTGTGTCCATGGGTGGGTTGGAGCCACCAGTATTATAGTTACCAATCAAATTAAACTAGCTTATTATGCCACAAAGGTGTTTGGCATAAGCAGGAAAGACTAGCACCTCTAGTGTGAGGGCCAATTTTCAGGGTAGCTTTCTTCCTTTGGTGTCCACTTGCCACTCAATTCTCACCTATATCTCCAAGAATCTGTAGCATCCACAGCATCTATAGTCCAGTAAATTATCTGTGGAGACAAGGTAAATCAGGTTGAGGGTACCTAAAAGCCTTTAGTCTCCTCTTTGAATTAGGAGGGTATCTATTCCAGGCATGTGAAGATTGTCATATCAGAATCATTTGTTCATTAGCCAGAAAGGCAGCTGTAGCAAGTGCCTGGAAGCACTTAAATCTTAATTAGACATCATAAAAGCCAAGATCATCCCCTGCATTCTCACCCATCACCAGTCATCTTGACTTTGAACTTCAATCATTCTGGAAGAGAGAGTGGGGCTGATGTCTTTGTACTTTCCTGCCTCACTAAAATCTTTTTTTTCATTTTAAACCCTTAACTTCTGTGTATTGACTTATAGGTGGAAGATTGGTAAGGGTAGGCAATGAGGGTCAAGTGACTTGCCCAGGGTCACACAGCTGGGAAGTGTCTGAGGTCGGATTTGAACCTAGGACCTCCTGTCTCTAGGCCTGGCTCTCAATCCACTGAGCTACCCAGCTGCCCCCCTCACTTAAATCTTATTTATGAATGAATCAAAAGGCTTCCCCAGTGATTTCATCCTTGTCCTCTTTGAGGACAAAGGACAACAACCTAGAAATTATACAAATAAATATTTCACTACCGTATCTGAGATGATAATCTGGATAAGATCACTTGTAGCTATTAAAGGTAGCTGTTCATTTGTTCACAATTTAAAAAACAAACTTCTCCACTAATCAACCATCTCCTGATATTCTCTCTCAAAAAATTTAAACTCTCTCAGAAACTGATGGAAACTCGGTTCTCTCAAAAAAATGCTTTAAATATTACATAGGTTTGTTTTTAAATCCTGGAGTTGAAAGAGAGACGTGAGAGTTTAATCAGTATGGGAGTGACATGGTCAGACCTGCCCTTTAGAAAAATTATTTTGGCGTTTAAATGGAGGGTTGACTGGAATGAGAAGAAACATGTGGCAGATAAATCCATCAGTAGGCTACAAATATTGTAAAAGTCCAATATATTTCAGAGATGATGCAAAAGCAAAATCAAAAGACCTTACCAATAGATTATTTCTTGCAGGAAGCCATCAAAGCTGTGACGTTTAGCACAGCTCATCACCAGCTTTGACAAACCAGCAAAGCAGGTTGTCAGGAGGATGGAAATTTCTCACTCAGTTTCCCCTATGTGACTCTTTTTACAGTGACATTCACTTGCATTGAAACTATTGCAATCAGTATCTTTATTCAGTCCCAGGGAGACACAGAAAAATAATACAGGTTCATGCAAGAACAACCACAGTCACACACTACCCACTATCCCAAAAATAAACCCCCATAATATAGAAACTTCCCCTAGAATCAGCCCAGCAAAAAACCAGCAGTTAGAGAGTTAATGCAAGTTTCTAAATTCCCCAGCAAGAATGTACCTGGCCTGGGTTTGTTCCCAAACTCCCACAGACCAAGGAAACAGTGAAACACAAGGAAAACAGGGGAATGATGAATTAGCACAAAATCACCCTTCCAGAACTGCATTCTTATTGACCATAGAGCAGAAAGAACAGCAAACATACTTTTTAAAAATATTGAAAAATGAAAAAATATAATGGGAGCAAAATTTGGACCAGACTGATATTATTGTATCTTATTTGATGTAATCAACTACCATAACTATCTTCTTGATTAATGATAGGTCTGAATAGTATAAAGTAACAATATGCATGATTTAATTAGTTAAAATATAATCAACTATTATGCTTAGCTAGGAAATGATGTTCTTGTACCTTACAGATGGCTGAAAATAATAAGTTCCAACTAAGCCATTCTGTAATGAATAATTTTTGACAAGCTTGCTTCTTTGTTTAACCACAGTAAGATAATTAGTAAATCCCAATCATATGATATTTCAAAAGTTAATATGTGATTTTGAATGTATGGGAAAATCAAAACCTGTATGAGATCATAAAGAAAAAAAGGGTATAAAAATAAAAATCAGCAGATGGCAATAGAGAACAGTCTCTGCAATTCTACTTGCATTCTGGCTTGTTTTCATTTCATTTTTGCCATGCCATCCCATCTCCAGAGACCCACCCACCCCAAGTGAAGAGCGGACTCTTCGAAATTTCTTTTATAAAACTCTTACCTTCCATCTTAGGTCAATCCTGTATACTGGTTCCAATGCAGAAGAGAGGTAAAGGCTAGGCCAAAAGAGTTAAGTGACTTTTCCAGGGTCACACAGCTAGGAAGTTTCTGAAGCCATATTTGAACACAGGACCTCCCATTTCTAGATCAAACTCTCAATCCACTAAGTCATCTAGATGCCCCTGGAAATAGATAATTTAAGGAGGAAAAGAAATAGTAAGAAGTCAAGTTTGAAACACTTTGTCAAATGAGAATATATAAGCAATACCGTGGGTTCTAGAGGTTCAATTCTATGTGTCCCAGGAGAAAGTAGGGTTTTATATCTCCTAAAAATATTACAAAATTCAATAAGGCTACAAAACAATCCTAGTATTGTAATAGGTATAGGCTTTAAAAGTGTAAAAGCAGATTTTTGCAAGTATATTAGGGAAAGCCTTGGCAGGAAGTCATGGACATTCTGAATAGAATACAGGGGGTAGGAAGGAGAGAGTTAAGCAATAGACATTGCTGTTTTTCTGAGGGGTTTGGAGCAGAAGTGCAATCAGCATTCCCTATTTGTCCTGGGATCTTGGAGAATGGTGAAGGTTATAAAGGCTGAAGACATCAACCTGCAAGTCAACTCTGAGTAGGGAAGAGGCCTGTGTTCTGGTGGACAGTCTGCAGACATCTCTCCCTATCTGGTTACTTTGGATCATTGGTTGTGGAGGAGTTGGTTCCTGGTATCCTGAAGACATCTCTGGATCAGTTGTGGGAACCCAAATGCAAGCCCTCTTCCTCAGGTCCTTAGCCAAGCTGTCAAACCTGGCAGAAGCCAGGTTGGCTAAGGAACTTACCCTTTTGACTTCAGTCCTGGGCAGTTAGACATAGTTTCACCTCACCACCCTCTCCTATCCTCTCAAAAAACAAGTAAACTGTTTCCCTGTGTGTTTTCTTCATACCCTGAAGTTTCTATAGTGTATTTTTATTATACTCTGAGTTTATCCCTAGGCCTAACTGTCACTTCTTTCAACAGTAATTTTTCTTAGTAGTTAAACCCAGGTTCCCTAACTTGTTAAGTCTCCTACTCACCCTTCTGAACCCACATATAATATTTATGTTAACTCCCCTGGTTATCCCCATAAAAGTGTCTATCACATAACTCATAGGTTGTATTTCAAGAGGAACTCATCATTCAGGCACCATCCAGTAATGAAGACTCTCTTTCCTTTCAGCTGCACTCCTTCCTGAGAGATACACAGTTTAACAACAGTGCTGGTGATCAGGTGTTTGTGGATGAGAAAAGAAGCTCTGAAGCTCAATATGCCATTATGAACTATATGTTTTTTCCTAATGAGTCTGAAGCTCTGGTAAAAGTGGGCCACTTTGTCCCCAACGCTCCACATGGTCAAGTTTTCACAATTTATAAAGATGTCTTAGTGTGGGGCTCGTGGGATAAAAAGGTCAGACACATTTTCAATGGTAACTTTACCCTTCTAATCACAGCAGCAATTCTTGCCCTATTTGGTTTACCCTGTGTTGCATATATTTAGGAATAGAAGAATCTAAAGGTTACTTTTAAAATATGATGATAGGTTTAGAAAACGAAGAATCGTAAGAGACCATCTAGTGCACTGTCTTCCATTTTTATATGAGGAAACCTATAGCTAGGAATATTGAGTGATTATTTCAGGACGCAAAGGGAATAGAAATCCTTGTGGTATTTGTTGTTGCTGTTTAAATATTGTCATGTCATCTTCTTCATGACAACTTTACAAAGTTCATGGGGTTTTCTCAGCAAAGATACTGGAGTAGTTTGCCATTTCCTCTTCCATTTTGTCCCCATTTTACAGATAAGAGAGGAAATAGAGTTCTAGTGACTTGTCCAATATTCCACAGCTAGTTAGTGCCTGAGAATAGATTTAAATTTACATCTACCTTATTTCAGGTTCTATCTACTGTGCCATCTAGTTGCCCCATAGGTCATATGTGTATGTATGAATTGAAATGAAAAATTAGGTTTATTGTTTGCTTGGTGGTATAAGTTTCTGATAAGTTATTAAGTCCAGTTATCAGAAGTACACAAGTTTAGAAAGACCACCAAGAGAAACTGACAGGATACCCAAACTGACGTAAACCAGGATTTATTAAAGTAGGGACAAGAATGGAAGGGGATTGGGATTTTCTGACTAATTAATTTACCTAAACCTCTCACCAAATCTCAGTAATTGTCTTCATCAGGTTGTATCTACATTAACTGTACAGTCTTTCTACCTAAAGATCCCAGCACCTACAATAATACTTCACTAACCAAATTTCCCCCTTTAGATCAGTGATTCCCAAACTGGGTGCTACCACCCCCTGGTGGGTGCTGCAGCAATCCAGGAAAGCTGTGATGGCCAGAGGTGCATTTATCTTTCCTATTAATTGCTATTAAAATTTTAAAAAATTCATTTCCAGGGCGCTAAGTAATATTTTTTCTGGAAAGGGGGCAGTAGGCCAAAAAAGTTTGGGAACCACTGCTTTAGATGGTAACTAGAGTAGGGAACAGGGCTGGTAGGTAAGCAGGTTCAAGGGCTCAAAAGGGAGAGGTTCTCACTGACAGTTGACTTCAGCAGTTTGGTAAGAGTCTCAGCATATCAGGAGAATCAGGAAACACAAACATGAACCAGATGAACAGCCACAAGGAAAGGGAGATCTTGTCTAACCCACTAAGTCCACCTGAGGAGTTCAGACTCACACTCAACCACTTCCAAGGAGATAAACCGCTCACAGGAGAAGCTGCACACTGACTCCCTCCAGGGAGATCAACTGCTCACAGCAAAAACTCAGTCTCCATATTTCTGGAATCTTCCTTATCTCTGCTTTGCATTATTTCCTGCTTGTCCCTATAACAGTATGAATATATATGTATGGTTGTAAACATATAATTTCCTTGAATCAGCAAAAGCTCAACTTCTCTCCATTCCTCTCCAAACCTTCCTACTTCCCAAATGGAATGAAAGAATGTGTACTGAAGCCAAATAAATTTTCACATTGATCGTGTGTAAAAAATATTACGTCTCATTTTGCATTCTGAGTTTTTCACTTCTCTATCAGAAAGAAGATACCAGGTTTTATCCTTAATCCTGTTGATTTGTGGTTTGTTATTAACCTGATTAGAGTTCCTAATTCTTTCTATGTTGTTAGTTTTAGCATATCATTGTGTTTTTTTTTTTTGGTACAATTAGTTCACTTGGTTCTGTTGACTTGCTATTACTTATTTAAAAAACAAACCCTTGGGGTCTTAGTAATAACTCTAAGACAAAATATCAAGGGCTAGGGAGGTGGGGTGAAGTGAATTGCTGAGGGTCATATAGGTAGGAAGTATCTATGATCAAATTTGAACCCATATTCTCCAAACTCAATACCTGGTAATTTATCCACTGTGCCATCTAGCTGCCTCCTATTCATCACTTCATAAAAGTTTCCAATTTTTCTCTGAAATAATTCTTTTTATTTCATAATATATACATACCTACGTATGTATACACATGAACATTAATGTGTATATGTACATATAATTGTATATAATATATGTATGTATATATATAATAACTTGTTCAATCATCCTTCTGTTTAGGTGCACCATTTCAGAATCCCATTCTTTGCCACTTCGAAAAAAGTAAAATTATTTTCTATATTCTTAGTTACAGGTTTTTTTAGCTTAGAAATTATCCTTCCTTTAGCCTACCTTCTCTTGAATTTCTTGTTCACCTTCTTATTATAGTCTTCTCTTTTCTGAGTAGTTCAGCCTTTTCCCATTCCTATTCCTTGTTTGTACAGATTTCTTCTTGTATACCCTAATTATGTGAGGTCATTTCCCCTATCCTTCCATTCCTTTCTTCACTCAGTGTATTTCTCTTCCTATTTTCCCATTCTTCTCTTAATATCATTAAGATACAAGAGGACCACTCCCAGGTATTGTTTAATTTTGTTATCTCTATGACCCCTAATAAGGTTCAGTGTGACCCATGAATTATCTCTCCGCATTAGAATGTAAGCCTCTAATGTTCCATTGGTCTTTTATCATTGCTCATTTAGATTTACAATTGTAGGATGGATGCGGTGTTCAAAGAGTTGTATCACCTCTAGTGTGAGGATCTACTGAGCTCTTTTAAGGCCTGCTCATCACCTTTGGACTGCCTGTCACCCAAATCTCACCTGCGGCTTCAAAAAGCTGTAGCATGCGCCAGCTACAACCTAGAAAAACTATCTCAGCAGATGGGCTAAACCAGGTTGAGAGTAACCAATGGGTCTCAAATCCATACATGTATTAAGGGAATGTCCTCCCCTAATATGTGATGACTTACCCTGGTAAAATGAGGATATGAGAATAATTTGTCCCTCTGACCATGGAGACAAACTGAAGCAGTTGCTGTGGAGCACTTAGAACAGTGATGAGCAAACTTTTCAGCTTGGTGTGTCAAAATTTGCCCCAAAAAATGAGCATAAATGGGGTGGTGTGTCACTTTGAAAAAAACCCAATAATTTCATGATATTTATTGTTTAAATAAAAAAGTATAATTGTAATATATAACTATATTTAATAAACCAAAGTAGGTAAATTAATATAGGTAAAATTGTCATCTATAGTGCACAGAGTGTCTATACTAAACTATAGCAAATGTTTCATCCTCGGCATGCGTCCCCAAACTTCCCTGTATGTGGCTGAATGTGGCTGCATGTCATCAAAATGGCTACAAATGTCAGTGCTGACATGTATGTCATAGGTTTGCCATCACCAACTTAGAACTTGATCACATCCACAACCAGTCATCCACGTCATCCTGGGCCATAACCCGTTTGTCTTGACTTTTGCCCTGCCACTGGACTGTGTTGTTTCTGGAAGAGATACAGAAGCATGGGTCAACAGATCAAGCCAGGTTGCCATTGGTCCTCTTTGAAAGCAAAGGTAAAGAATAATAACATTTTATGATTTTTTTACTCGTTTGAAAGTCAGCATTTTTGTTGACTTTCTTGTCAATTCTTGTCATAAGTGATACTTTATAGTTCTCTTATTTATTAAAGGTCTATCTTGGTTTTTTTTTCCTTTCAAATTTATACTTAACCTTGTTAGGTTAGTTATTCTGGGTTTTAAACCAGTATCCTTTGTCATCTGGAATATGGTATTCCAAGGAACCTGATCCATTTGATTGGTAGCTCCTAAAGTGTGCGTGATTTTAACTGTGATTACTCAGAGCTTAAATTCTTTCTGATTATTTGGTGTATTTTCTGTTAGGCCTGGGATATCTGGCATTTGGCTAGAATTTTACTTAGCTTTAAATTTGGAGACCCCTTCAGGAGGCAAGCAATGGATGGTTTTTTATTTCCACATTGCCCTCTGGTTCTAAGAGATACATACAGGCAGATTTCTTTTAAGCTATCTTAAAATTTCTCTTATTCTGGTGATGGCATTTAGGTAGTTCAAGAACTCTTAATATGCTTCTCCCCAATATGTTTTCTAGGTCATTTATTTTTTATCTGAGATACTTGTGTTTTATTTCTCAGGCTTTTGACTTTAATTTATTATTCCTCTTTACCTCATGAAATCAATGGCGTCTATTTGATCCGTTTTTATTTTCAGAGTTCATGGCTTGAGCAATATTGTGTACCTCTTTTTCCCAAACTGTATAATCCTTTTCCAATTCTTCCTTTACATTCTCTCTTTTCCTCCAGTTATTCTTCTCATGATCAAATTTCATTGATAAAAAGAATTTTAACCCTCAAAATTCTCATTTCAACCCTTCTAAAAACTGAGCTTGTGCCCGATCCATGTTTTTCTTTGAGACCTTTCCTGTGCATATTTGGTGATTCTCTTCTTGTGGGCTTGTGTTTCAAAAATCCCTATTATCCTAATAATGTTTTTTTCAAATTCTGGACTTCTTTTATTTGTTTGCTCATTCCTACTTCCAGCCTAGTCCCTTATTTTGGACTTTACTGAAGGTTCCATTAGCCTCTGGACACATCTGGAGGGAAGATCTGGAGTAGTTCTCTTATTATTTGGAAGGGGACTTTGTGTTATGCCAAGATGTCAGGGAAAATTCAAGGTGGGGATGTGAAGATTTCTGCTCTTTCCAAATGGTCTAATTCACAATAAAATCTGCTCACTCTCTCTTCCTCCTCACCCCTCCACCACCAAACTCTGAACTCTCCAAATTTTTGACCTGGGTTTGGACTTAAGCAGTAATAGAATGATTTGACCATTGTTAACCATTGGGAAGCTCTATTGCTTTAAAATGATAGAACTGAAGAGTTCTTTTGAGTTAGGGGCTCTTGCCCTGGTTATTTCTCTGTAGGTATCAGTTTGGGAGAGAAATTGGAAGTGAAACTCTGCTCTTCACTTGGGATCTGAGCCACAATGTTGTCATTTGATACTGAACTTACTCCTCTATTAGGAAGCTATATAGAGCCTGAGACTAATCCTTATCCTAGAATGTTACCCATGGGTACATATGCCCTTTTTCTTTCCTTCCTGGATCCGTGACCCAAACCTGGAGAGTGAAGGCCCATAGTAACAAAAGGTACCTGTTTCCATCAAAGCATCTTAATATGAGTCTAGAACCTCCTCTTTAATTTGTTCACATTCATAAGTCATTACCCTGGCCATCTCCTTTCCTTAGTGTCTGTAGACCACTCCAGCTATCTCTCCAAGCTAATCTCACCTACAAAAATGACTGGGAAGTTTTTCTTGGAGAATCTCTAGATCAATTTGATGAGTTGGGATGTAATTGTGTGCTGTAACTTTTTCTTCTATTCTGTAGTTTTCATTCTGACTTATGATATACCCTCTTAATATATTCAGTGCTACTCTCCAAGGTGTATTTATGTGCTATTTCTTATATCTACTTTGTCATCTTGGCTCTACTTCTCCAAAGACCCATTATGCTTAGTCTCTTTTCAGGTATTCCAGTTAAGAGTGTCTACAAAATAAAAGTAAAATTACCCCTCTCAACAGGAATCCCTTCTCTTTGAAAGGTAGAAAAAAGGAAAGGAAAAGACAAGAGGCATTTATTAGGTACCTAATGTGGGCCAGTTGGTTAATAAATAGTATTTATTTTATCCTCCCAACAACCCTGTGAAGTAATTACTGTTACTAATATCATTAGAACGTTTTTTAAACTGAGGCAAAAGTTAAATTACTTTCCCGGTGCCATACAGATAAAGTACTTGATGTGAATTCAGGTTTTCCTGACTCCAAGCTCAGCATTCTATCTACACTACCACACAGCTATCTGTAGGAATGACTCTCAAGCAAGGGTTACATAGAAAATAACCTTCCTTTTTCTGTCCTAAACCTCAGTAATTCTCACTTACCGGCGTATATTCCATTGAACTGTTCTTTCCTTAGGTTCCCTGTGGAAAATGCAGTGATAGTTGTAGCCCTGGATTCAGGAAGACCCCTTTAGAGGGAAAAGCTGCCTGCTGTTTTGGTTGTTTCCCATGCCCAGAAGGGGAGATCTCCAGTGAGATGGGTGAGTTTCTGCAGAGAACTCCTTTCTCATGGCCACTGTTATAGAAAAACCTCAATAGTTTATTCGTCTACAGTCATCTCCAACCCCTGGGAACATGATTGTCGATGTAAAACATCACATGAGACAAAGGAATACTAGAGGTATATCCTGAGATAATTATCCAAAGCATGGAGCCTCTGATCAAATTGCACAATGGGAAGTGTAATATGGAAAAAAACAAAGTATTTCCTGTCTTTATTTTGATGAACTGAAATTCTTTAATATTCTCTTGAATACAATGGTTGTATGTAGAGTCTGTGCACATATAAATACACTTGCACATGTGTGTACATATACATATGTGTTGTGTGTGCATATAGGTTTTATACATGTATGCATGCCCACATATATATGTTCATTTGCAGGAAAAGGAATAACCTGGCAGGTTCAGTGGATTACAGCTACCCCCATCAGGGTGTTCTTTCTTTCCTCCTCACTCTCTGTATCTCTTTCTCTTCCTCTGTTTCTCTCTTTGAATCCATCTCTTTGTCCCTCTATGTTTTTCTGCTTCTGTTTACTTCTTTATTTATATTTCTGGCCCTCATTATTTCACTCCCCCCTTTTTATGTCTTCTTTCTGTCTCTGTCTCTGTCTTTCTGTCTCTGTGTCTCTCTCTTTCTTTCTCCCCTTTGGCCCTTGCTCTCTCCTGGCCTTTCTTCCTCTCCCTGTTTCTTTCTGACTCCATCTCTGTTTCTCTCAACCTCTCTCTCCCTCCAGATGTGCTACCTTAGCTACTGCCATTTATTCAGAAGTTGAACTCTGACTGTACTCTTTATATTGCTTTAAGTATACTTTTTCCAACTGGATTTTTTCATCCACAATAAGCAGATTTCTATATCGGGGCAAGGAGAAATTAGGATTTTCTCTCCAGGGTGACAGTTCCAATAATTGATTTAATTAGGTTTCAGAACTTCTGTTGGCAGAGAAATCAGTATGAATAGACAGTTACATCTGGAAACAAGCTTTGGTAAGGGACCTTTGCAAATGAAGAAATATCCAATGATATTGCATTTGAGCCTTGCTTTAGATTGTTTTTTAAAGCCAAGATAGTAGCTATAAAAAGGAAAGTAGAGAAAAGAAAGAATCTATGAGAAGTTCAAAGTTTATACAACATCCAAATCTATTCTACTGCTTTAGCATGGAAACAAATGGGTCTCTCCCCTGAAATGAGAGTAGTTTATTGATTTAGTGATTTAGTGACATTGATTTGGTGATCATCATCACTTATGATGATCAAAATTATAATAGTAACTAGCATTTCTATAATGCATAATATACGCTATCTCATTTGAACCTCCTGACAATCCATGAGGTAGGTGATATTATAACCCTCATTTTGCTGACGTGGTAACTAAGACAGACAAAGATGAAATGATTTGCCTAGGGCCATATAGCATGTAAGTATCAGAAGGATTTGAACTCAGACATTCATAACTCCAAGATCAACAGTCTTACCATGCAGCCACGTACTTATGTATACAATATGGTAAAACTACAGAGTTTTTATATAGGTTTGTGACATTACAAGCAGAAAAATCTGTTTAGATTTTCACCTCTGATGTTATAGAAGCAACTCAGGAGTTTATAGGGGATCTGAAAGTCAAAGGTAGAAGAACCAAGAAGAAAGAAAGTGGACTTCTAGGGGAAAGACAGATTGCTAACCTCAAGAATTTCCAGGGCAAAATTCTATAACCCCCCCCCCGAATCTCAATAAGATGGTTAAAATATGGTCAACCCATTATTCAAAAAATGAGTGAAAAACAATTTAGTCAACAATCCAAAGAGATTTTGGCTTTAAACTATATGATTAAAATGATTTTTAAAGGGTCTTTATTTGTCTCCTGCAGATGCAGAGCATTGCAGGAAGTGCCCAGAGGATGAATATCCAAATAAGCAGAGAGATGGCTGCCTCCCCAAGATTGTGACCTTCCTGAGTTTGAGAGATCCTTTGGGGATGACTTTGGCCTTTATTACTATCTTCTTCTCTTTACTGACAGCTCTGGTTCTGTGGGTCTTTGTGAAATTCCAAAACACTCCCATAGTGAAAGCCAATAATAGAACTCTCAGCTATACTCTTCTAACTTCCCTTATCTTCTGTTTCCTCTGCTCCTTTCTCTTCATAGGCCATCCTACAATGATTACCTGTTTCCTGCAACAAACAATATTTGCAGTTGTGTTCACAGTGGCTGTTTCCTCCATTTTGGCCAAAACCATCATAGTGGTTGTGGCTTTCAAGGGTATCAGGCCAGGGAGCAGGATCCGCATGTTCATACATCCTAGAGCGTCTGTCTATGTTGTCCTTATCTGCTCTGGAATTCAAATGATTTTCTGTGGCATCTGGCTGAGTACCTCTCCCCCTTTTCCAGAGGCAGACTCACACTCTGAGAATGACCACATAATCATTAGATGTAATGAGGGCTCTACTTTGGCCTTTTACTGTGTCTTGGGCTACATGGGCTTTCTGGCTGGGGGAAGCTTTAGTGTAGCTTTTCTGGCCAGGAACCTGCCTGATACCTTCAATGAAGCCAAGTTCATCACTTTCAGTTTGCTGGTGTTCTGCAGTGTCTGGGCCTCTTTTCTGCCCACATACCAGAGCTCCAAAGGGAAGGCCATGGTGATTGTGGAGATCTTCTCCATCTTGGCCTCCAGTGCTGGATTACTAGGTTGCATTTTTATTCCCAAATGTTATGTGATCCTCCTAAAGTCAGACAGAAATACTCAGAAACAAATTAAAAAATAATTCAGATTCTAGAGGCAAAACATTTTCTGGAGCACATAGCCTTACACTTCCAGTTCTGTGTTAAGTGTTAAAAATTAAATATTGGACTAAATATATAAAAATTTGGTCACCAAAATTATTACTCAAGTCAGAATGACTTTTTATGGTAGTTTTATTTACAAAACGAGAAAGTGAAAGAAAGGAAATCAGAGAAAGAGTAGATAATCATTCTAGCCTGGTCCAAAACAGGCAGGACTTCGGAGGCCCCAGAAATAGGGACCCAGAGGTAAATTAAACAATGGTTTTATCTATGAGACCTCCTCCAAGACAAGGGGCCTCTCTAGAGGCTAGTACCTCCAGAAAATTGAGGAAAGGGAATCAACCTTTTCACTCACTGATGTGGTAGTTCTAAGGGAAAATCCAAGAGCAGTCTGAGGTCCCCAGTGGGAGCTCCTCCAGAGCCAAGTTTTCAGGTGAAAATGCTGGTCACAGGAAGTGCTTGCAACTTTTTTTAATTTTATTTTTTTAGAAAAACATTTTATCCATGGTTACATGATTCATATTCTTACTTTCTCCCTCCCAACACCCCCCCCCGTAGCTGATGTGCATTTCCACTGGTTTCTTCATGTGTCATCGATCAATACCTATTTCCATATTATTGATAATTGTACTAGGGAGGTCGTTTAGAGTTTACTTCCCAAATCATGTCAGCATCAACCTATCTATTCAAACAGTTGTTTTTCTTCTGTGTTTTCTCTCCTGTAGTTCTTCCTCTGAATGTGGGTAGCATTCTTTTCCATAAATCCCTCAGAGTTGTCCTGGATCATTGCATTGCTGCTGGTACAGAAGTCCATTACATTCTATTTTACCACAGTGTATCAGTCTCTGTGTACAATGTTCTTCTGGCTCTGCTCCTTTCACTCTGCATCAATTCCTGGAGGTCTTTCCAGTTCATATGGAATTCCTCCAGTTTACTATTCCTTTGAGCACAGTAGTATTCCATCACTAGCATATACAACAATTTGTTCAGCCACTCCCCAAATGATGGGCATACCCTCGTTTTCCAGTTTTTTGCCACCACAAAAAGAGCAGCTATAAATATTTTTGTACATGTCTTTTTCCCTATGATCTCTTTGGGGTATAAACCCAGCAATGGTATGGCTAGATCAAAGGGCAGACAGTCTTTTAGTGCTCTTTGGGCATAGTTCAAAATTGCCATTCAGAATGGTTGGATCAATTCACAACTCCACCAGCAATGCATTAGTGTCCAGACTTTGTTACATCCCCTCCAACATTCATTACTCTCCCCTACTGTCATTTTAACTAGTCTGCTAGGTGTGAGTTGTTTTGATTTGCATTTCTCTAATTATTAGAGATTTAGAACACATTCTCATGTGCTTATTGATAGTTTTGATTTCTTTAAGTGAAAATTGCTTATTCATGTGCCTTGCCCATTTATCAATTGGGGAATGGCTTGATTTTTTATATAATTGATTTCGCTCCTTGTATATTTGAGTAATTAGAACTTTGTCAGAGTTTTCGTTATAAAGATTTTTCCCAGTTTGTTGTTTCCCTTGTGATTTTGGTTGCATTGTTTTTGTTTGTATAAAACATTTTTAATTTAATGTAATCAAAATTATTTATTTTACATTTTGTAATTTTTTTCTAATGCTTGCTTGGTTTTAAAATCGTTCCTTTCCCAGAGATCTGACAAGTATACTATTCTGTATTCACCTAATTTTCTTATACTTTCCTTCTTTATATTCAAGTCATTCACCCATTATGAATTTATCTTGGTGTAGGGTGTGAGATGTTGATCTAAACCTAATTTCTCCCCTATTATTTTCCAAATTTCCCAACAGTTTTTGTCAAATAGTGGATTTTTGTCCCAAAAATTGGGCTCTTTGGGTTTATCATATACTGTCTTGCTGACGTTACTTACCCCAAGTCTATTCCACTGATCCTCCCTTCTGTCTCTTAGCCAGTACCATACCATTTTGATGACTGTTGCTTTATAGTATAGTTTAATATCTGGTACTGCTAGGCCAACTTCCTTCACGTTTTTTTTTCATTATTTCCCTTGATATTCTTGATATTTTGTTCTTCCAAATGAACTTTGTTATAGTTTTTTCTAATTCAGTAAAAAAGTTTTTTGGTAGTTTGATAGGTATGGCACTAAATAGGTAAATTAATTTGGGTAGAATGGTCATTTTTATTATGTTAGCTTGTCCTGCCCATGAGCAATCAATGTTTTTCCAATTGTTTAGATATAGTTTTAATTGTTTGGAAAGTATTTTGTAGTTGTATTCATATAAATCCTGTATTTGTTTTGGTAGATAGATTCCTAAGTATTTTATATTGTCTAGGGTGATTTTAAATGGCATTTCTCTTTCTAACTCTTGCTGCTGAGATGTGTTGGAAATATATAGAAATGCTGATTATTTATGTTCATTTATTTTATTTCCTGCAACTTTGCTAAAGTTGTTGATTATTTCCACTAGCTTTTTAGTTGATTCTCTAGGATTCTTTAAGTAGACCATCATATCATCTGCAAATAGTCTTAGTCTCCTCATTGCCTATTTTAATACCTTCAATTTCTTTTTCTTCTCTAATTGCTACTGCTAGTGTTTCTAGTATAATGTTAAATAATAGAGGTGATAGTGGGCATCCTTGTTTCACTCCTGGTCTTACTGGAAAGGTTTATAATTTATCCCCATTGCAGATGATGCTTGTTGATGGTTTTAGATATATAGTGTTTATTATTTTTAGGAAAGGTCCTTCTATTCCTATACTTTATAGTGTTTTCAATAGGAATGGGTGTTGTATTTTGTCAAAGGCTTTTTCAGAATCTAGAGATAATCATGTGAATTCTATCAAACATTCAAAGAACAACTAATCCCAATACTATACAAATTATTTGACGTAATAAGCAAAGAAGGAATCCTACCAAATTCCTTTTATGACACTAATATGGTACTGATTCCAAAGCCAGGCAGACCAAAAACAGAGAAAAAAAACTACAAACCAATCTCCCTAATGAACATAGATGCAAAAATGTTAAATAGAATACTAGCAAAAAGACTCCAGCAAGTGATTATGAGGGTTATCCATCATGATCAGGTGGGATTTATACCAGGAATGAAAGGATGGTTCAACATTAGGAAAACCATCCACATAATTGACCATATCTTGCCACTTTTAAAGACCCTTCTTTATTATCACTTCCTACTACTTTACATGGACCAATTGCAGCTTTAGATTTGTTTAGGACTACCCAGGGGGCAGTCAGTGGGTTTCTGATTTGTCACCCACAATGTGGGTCCCAGACCTCCCCATACTTAAGAATAAGTGGGGTGTATATGCTTCTGGTGATTAAACCTAAAAATGGACAGGGGAGAATTAATCCCATCTTAACACTGGAAATAATAGATTTGAAGAATAACCTGACAGAGTTGTGTTTTTAAGTTCTGGGCAATGTCTGAATGTTTTAAAGTCTTCCTGACTACTTTGTCAAATTCCACACATATAGGTGGGTTGGAATCCCAAGGTACAACTGACTACTGCTATTTTAATGAAGTTACTAAACTATTCATTTTGATGGATGTTTCTACAGATGTAGTGGGTTAAAAACTAGGAATTCTATGTTTTCAGAATATTTGAAGTTCTCATTGCCACCAAATGGACTTTGGGGAGTGGGAAACTAAGAGTTATAAGGAAGTCTCTCATGTTCCATACTCAATGTCAATTCCCCTTAAGGATTCCTTTAATACTTGATTCAGCTACTTCATAAATTTAAATGGTTTAAGTCCTGGAACTTTGATATGTTCTCCATAGCTCCAGAGGTTATGACTCATTCTGTTCAACCAATCTTAAAGTATCTTCTTTATATGTCATTTGCTTTAATTCAATGAAGTAAAGAAACTGTGGGAATTGAGTGAACCAAGTGACTGCACATTGTGGCTCATTTGTGGATAAAGCTTAGTTCCATATCAATTCAATTATGGGTCTGATCTCATTTCTATATAGGTCTAGTAAAGAATCTTTGAGCAAGCTTCCCAACCAAAAAGGCCTGGTCCATGTCTTCCTGTACAGAGACTCTTAACTAAGGATTTATATCATGCTGACCATAAATCTAATAACATCCAAAGATTGATGAGAGGAATTTTCTCACAATTATATCATCCATATTCTTACCTGAAAATTGGCTTTATACTGGTCAATCAGTTACTGTTTTCATATTGCTTTGATTGAATGCAGAAATTTGGGGTGAATAGAAAACCTCTTTCACTGATTTGAAGGAATTTTATGTATTAGCTCTCTCTACTCAAATTTGGATAGACTCTAATCTTTCCTCTAATTAGAAATCAGTTTACCTAACACTACATAATTGTTTCCATTCTATTGTGTTCTTTTAATGCATAAAAATCTACCTCCCTCTTATATCTGGGTTCCAGGCTCAAGCTGAAGAAACCTAGTCCTGATTTGTTTTCAATTGACTTGCACTACTTAATAAATCAATATGCTCAGAAGCTCAAGCTTTTGTTTCCTCAATTATTTCTGTTTTAATTCTTGACAATTTTTGGTGCACAAAATGGAATCAGAACTTTCACTATCCATGATAACATTTTCTCAGGAAAAAAATCCCTTGAAAGCTATGAACTTTTCTTTATGGGATTTTTTTTCATAGAAAACTAATCATCTTGAAGTTTGAAGTCCTCTCCCTCCATTTCAAATTCTGCCAAACAAAGGTAAAGTTTATTTCCCTTACACTTTTGTGGAAGTTTACCCTCACATTGTGCTGGCATGTGCTTGTAATGTAATACTGATGGGTTGCAGGGAATGATGTGATATATGATTTCAGAAAACCTGGAAAGACTTACATGGACTGATGCAGCTTGAAGTGAGCAGAATTCAGAGAACATTGTATACAGTAATAACAATATTTTACAATGAACAACTGTGAGTGACTTGGCTATTCTCAGCAATACAATTATCCAAGACAATCCCAAAGGATTTGTGGTGGAAAATGTTACCTATCTCCAGAAAAAGAAATGATAGAGTCTGAATTCAAGCCAAAGGATACTGTATTTCACTTTCTTTTTTCATTTTCTTTTTTGTTTTTCCTTAAGTTTTCTTACACAACAGGGCAAATGAGGGGAAAATGTTTTACGTGATTGAACATGTTAAATTTATTTCAGATTGCTAACCATATCCGGGTGGGTGCAGGGAGGGGGGGAGAGAAATAATTTAGGACTCAAAATTTATTTTTAAAGAATGTTAAAATTTGTTTTAACATGTAATTGGGGCAAAATGAGGATATATATTAACACTGGCAGAAAGGAGGGGAGGTGACCAGGTAATAGGATTGTCTTTTGGTAAGGCTGATGTAGAATTATCAAAGCTTTATATAACATAATTAATTGTTTAGGTAAATTAGAAACAAGGTCATTGAAGAAAATTAGAAAGAGAGCGTGATATATTGATTGCGAAATGTCTTACACAATGACTCACATGCAACATCACTTTTCTGATTTTCTAAGTAATCCCTTCAGCTTTCTTATCATTTCCTAGTTTCTGCAGTGAACTTGGGTACCTTCAAATTCAAAGGACCAAAACGTGAAAGCAAATTCTTGCAAATTTCCTGATTTTAGGGAGGTAATTTTTGACAATTATTAAAGGATTATAGAAGAAACCATTTTTCCAAATGGTTCAAATTTTTTTATTGCTAAAGTTGCAAAATAAGTTGAATTTTGATTTAATTTTATAGTGCATACTTTGGCATTTTTATAAATAATTGTACTTGTCCAGGAAAACATTTTGAAAACATTTTCTGAAAAGTTAGAGAAATTTTTTTCTTTGTCCAAAAAAGGAATAGGTGTTTTTTTTTTGCTAAAAATGTATAGATTGCATAAAGTGCATGGACAGATTTGTTCACTTTAACTAGGTTCAAAGGAATCACTCCATTGGTTCCACAGAAAGACTGAAAAAACCTCAGGATCTCAATCTCCAGACACAGAGGCACCAGAATGATGCCAATTAATTTCTCTGGTTTTCTAAGGCTGACTTTCCTCTGTCCCATGTTTTTCTCACTTCTACAGTGACATTTGGCGTAGTTATTTCTAAAGGACCAAAGGTTGAAAGGAATTCCCTAGACAATTGGAAATAATTTTTTGACATTTATTCAAAGAACAAAGAAGTTAAGGACTGTCCAAATGGTCCAAATTTCTTGAGTGTCAGAGGCAAAATAATTTGGATTTTGATTTAATACTCTAGCAGTAAACTTTATAATTCCTGAAGTGCCTGAAATGGATGAAAGCCAAGAAGGAGTCCATTCTCAGCTGTGAAATCTTAGGACATAGAGCTGGGGAGAAGTGTTTATCATGGATACCTCTTTGAATCAAACTCTTTACAATCTGCAAAGGTGAGATCTCCCAAGTCCTATCCCAGAGACTCAGACCCTACAGGAACCCTTCAGAAGTCTTAATATTCCCCTTGAAGGGCCAGAATGCCCTTGAGGAATATAGATCTCTAATGTCCTCTTTCCTCTCCTTGTGGGTTCTGTGCCTCCTGTATGTTGATTCAGCAACCTAATAAAGCAGTAAGCAGTTAAGGTACAAATTTAAACATCAGTTTTGTAAAATATTATATGTATTATAGTTCTATTTTACAGAACTATAAGTTTTCATTTTAAAGAAGGCACAATGGGTTAATCAGGGAGATACAATTTACATGCCAAAAAGATAACCAAAAAACTATTAGCGAAATTCATAGTGTCTGTGAAGCCTCCAAAGTCAGAGGCATAGATGGAGAGCAAAGAAGCCTGGATGTCCACAAAGAAGTCCTGGGAGGAACTCAACAATGGGAGTAGAGGAATGGAATAGTGGATGGATGTTCATGGTGAGAAGTCCCCAGTGATGAGGGAAGGTCAAGGAGAAGAGCAGCTGAGTTACAGAGATAGCTTATTTTGGTCTAAACAGCCATAGTTGAACACATTGTGTCTTGATCCCAGCATCATGATATGATTTTGATCCTCTTCCTGCCACAAACTCTCCAATCTTGTGACACTGACCTCCTCCCAATTTAACAACCAGGACATTTTATCTCTACCTCTCCTGGCATTTTTTATGATGGTCCTCCATGAATAGAATACTCTCCCTTCTCTACTTTGAGTTACCAGCTTCCTGGTTTCCTTTAATTCTCAGCTAAAATTGCACCTTTTATAGGAAACCTACCCTGACCTCTGTATTTACAGTGCTTTCCCTCATTTAATTATTTTCTATTTATACTATATATAGCTTGCTTTTTATATATTTGTTTGCATCTTGTCTACTGTCTTTTAATTCTTTTTGTCAACTTAAGTGCTTAAAGCACAGTGCCTGGCACATAGTAGACACTAAATGATTTTTAATTGAATTGGATTGATTCTAGACTCCAGAGCCTAATAATCTGCTATACTGACCATTGGCAGGGAACTGAGTCAAGAAAAGGTCAGTCAATGGCTGATACCATGTATAAGGGAATGGGCCCAAGAATAATGAAGAGTAACTTATTCATAGGCTACATAACCCACTGGTATTGATGAAATGACAAGAGAATTGAGGAAAGCACCAAGCAAGTGAAATATCTGACTTATTTATCTACTTCTTCTCTGTGTTCTTTGAAGGATCATAATCTATGTCCTTCACTCTTTAACTAAGTAGACTCACATTATTGTACTGGGTTATTCCCTATTTTCTCCTTATATGCTTCTTGTTGAACTCATCAACTCTCATTGGTTCAACTCTCATTTTGATGTAAGTGACCACAGAGATACTTGTCCTGTCATCTTCTTACTTCTGGCCTCCAACCTGAGTCTCTAAATGTCTCTTGGAAATCTTTACCTATAAGCAAAGAAGAGGTAAAGGAATAATTGGGAAAGTAAATGAGAACAATGCAAAAAAATTATTAAAAAAGGCTCAACAGCTTGGTAAAACTGCCACAAAAATGCTGAGGAAAATTACACCTTAAGAAACAGAATAGAACAAATGGTTAAAGAAGTATAAAAATGCTCTGAAGAGAAGTATTCAATAAAAAGTAGAACAGGCCAAATACATAGATATAAAAGCTCACTGAAAAAAAAATAATTTCTTAAAAATTAGAAATGGGCAAGTAAAAGCTAATAACAATGTGAGAATCAAAAAATAAAATAAAACAAAGTCAAAAGAATGAAAAAATAGATAAAAATGTGGCCTTTCCAAGACTAAAAAGAGGGAGAGGGTTCACTTTCTCCATTATCAACATCAAGCATTCCTGAGTCATTCAGGGTGAATAGAAATATCCCATCCAATGACAAAGAAGCCCGGGTGGCTCAGCTGTTCCTTTCCATTAACCAAGTTTGCAACTATTTTCAAAATAAAAGTAATAAAAGTAAAAAAATAACATGTGGATTACTCACTTGCTGGATAGAGAAGATGGAACTAACCCATAGAGAATTAATTCATGCTGTCAGAAAAGCTAGTCTCAGAGAATTGGTGTAGATATCATAACATGACTTCTAGAGAAGTAGGTAGAGAAGAATTTCATTTAGGGAGCCTGAGGATACTGTCTTGAAATCTTGTATGTCATTTGCCTGACTACAGTGACATGGAGCCAGGTATCTTGTGAAAACTTAAAGAAAAAAGGCCCCAATATTAAAAACATAAGTCCATTGGTTGCACAGAAAGATTTAAAAAGCCAAGGATACCCATGGTCCTGTGTATTAAGGATCTTGATCTCCAGGTGGAGAGGCCCTGGAATTATTCCAACTAACTCATCTGATTTTCTGAGGCCCACATTGCTCTGTATTATGGTTTCCTATTTTCTCAACCCAGGTCCATTGGCAGAGTTCAGTGATGGTGAAGTTTTTGAAGATGGAGTGCTGGTTGCCACCCCCCCCCACCTCTAAGAATGAGTGCAATGCCCCTCTTCCCCACATGCTGGGTATGCCCCACCCCCACAACCAACCCCACACAGGAGAAGGAGAAATGCTTTCACTTGGCTGCTGGGCAGAGAGGCAGGTGAAGGGAGGAATGTCCTCTGTGAGTATAGAGAGGGGGAGGGGAGTGGCCCAAGTGTTCTGCTCCCCACCACCTCTGCAGCCTGTGAGGCACCCACCTTATCGCCTGTGTACTTCCATTGGGCTGCTGTGCAGGCACAGTTAGAGAGGAGCAGGTCTACCTGAGTCCCTCTGCCTTTCTAGTAACAAATTCTGGGTGGGGGGATGATGGCTACATGGCCACAGAGAGCACTCTGTGTGCCATCTTTGGCACCCATGCATAGGTTTGCCATCACTGCTATAGTTCAAACCAAGGCTCCAAAGGTAGAAGTAAAATCTTGGTAATTTCCTGGTACCCAAAAGGAAGTATTTGGAGTTTTCTTCCAAGAACATAGAAATAAGGAATTTCCAAATAGTCCAAATTTTTTATTGCCTAAGATACAAAATAATATGGTTTCTGATTTGATTTTGTGGTGCCTTTTCTTGGAATTTTTTCAGATAATCAATATTGCATTGAGGGTCCTGGAAGGAACCATTTTTTAAAAGTTGTCCAAAAATTAGAGAAATCTATTTCTTAATCCAAGTAAAGAAATTGTTTTGAACACAGGAAAAAATTATGAAATTTATTGATTGAAAAAATTGATAAATTTGTTGAATTAAACCCAGAATAAAATGTATCAGTTCATTGGTTCAACCATAAGATTGAGAAAAGGCAAGGATCCCTTGGGTCACCAGAGTTGAGCAACTTGATCTCCAGATACACAGGCACCAGAAGGATTCCAAGCAGTTACTCTAACCCCTTCCTTTTGAATCAATAATTTTATCCCTATGATTAGCTTTAATCAATGTTATCAAGTTTAATGTGATTCTATTGGGATAGTGTTTAGTTTTTTTATTTTATTTTTTATTAATATGTAATAATCAGAAATAATTGGCATAGAGTTAAGTTCTTTCCTTTAATAAGAGTCTTTCCTCATGTTAAACTTTATGGTAAACCTTAACTTGTCACAAGCTCCACTGGAAAGACCCAAGAAACATTAAGATGTTCTACCTGTAACAAATAAAATTGATAGAGAAGGATATATATAAAGATATTAGGGTTTTATTAACAGCCATATTGATAATTTAAAAAACCATGTGCCTGCTAAGATCTAATTCAAATGCTTTCCCCCTGGCTGCTTCATAGGAAAGAGGAAGTACCAATCCCAATCTCCCTATTTAAGCTTCTGTTTACGTTGTCTTACTTCATCACCTAAGGACAGGAAACCCGTGTAGTTCGTAAGAGATCTAAATGTCCAAAGGAAGTTAAGATCAGGGATCTCAACACTAAGCTCAAGGACCCCAAATTTCCAATATCACATTCCAACTTAGAATTAAGTGGGGAGAGGGAGGTCTGTTACCCACACATGATAGTAACAAATCAAAAACAACCGACTGCCCTTTGGGTAGTCTGAAACAGTGTTGAGGCTGCCATTTGTCCATGGGAAACTGGAGGTGGAGGCAGGAAGTGACAAAAGATGCCATCTTTTAAATATGATGGTAACTTCCTGTGAAGGGCAGTTGGCATTTTGAACTTGGTGTGGAAGGATCTCTGATGAGACCTCAGACTGCTTCCCTTTGAATTGTCACATGGGTAAGTTAGGCTGACTCTCTTTCTCTTCCCTTGGCATTTCTGGAGACTCTACCCTCAAGGAGGCCTCTTTTCTTAGAGGAGGCCTTGTGGCTAGAAGCCTTGTTTAATTAGCCTCTGTGCCCCTCTGCTGGGGACTCTAAATTCCTACCTGGTTCAAGCCTCTGGTCCGGGCCAGAGTTTCTGTCTCTCAATTTCCTTACCTTCAACCTTCCTAAGTGTAAATAAACCACCATAAAAGTCATCCTGACTTGGGTCTATTTTATTTTGAAATCGAGTTAATCGATTTCTGGAGACCAAACCTTAAATATCTAGTTTCCTCTCTTACATACCCTGTATCAATTCCTCCTTATGACCTATCCCAAGCAGGCCTGGACAAGCTGTTAGATTTAATACCCAACAATAACAGTTCAAAGTCCCTTATTACAGTTCCCAGGGCTCATTGCTAAGAGCGGGTATCTTGAGAATGGGATGTAGATGGGTTGGTTGCTATCTGCTTACTTCATTGTTTGGTAGCAACATGACTGGGAATGTACCAAGAATTTGGAGTCCATCAATGAGATAACACACTGTTGCCTAGACTGACCAGACATGTAAGGACGGGGCTAGGCACTGAATCTGGAGAAGGTAGGGGCTTCAGACCAGGAGGGTAGGTCTGGTGTCTGATCTGTTGGAGGGAGCCAAGTCCCTTTAATAAATAGTTATTGACTTGGGGCTTTGCCTCAATTGTTTAATTGCAGATTGGACAAGTGTCTTGTTTTACATCAAATCCAAAGGACCAAAAGTTGAAAAATAGTTGATTGCCTACAGTACAAAATAATTTGGTTTAATTTGATCTAACCTGTGTTGCCTACTTTTGAAATTTTTGTAGATACTTATGATGGTGCTCAGGATCCTGGGAAGCCCCATTTTGAAAAAGATGTACCAAAAAATTTTGAAAATTCCATTCCTTTGCCCAGATAAAAATATAGAAAGAAGGAGAATGCATCAATTTACTCATATCAATTAATAAATTTATTTATTTATTTAAATTCAGAATTAAAGTCATCAGTCCATTATTTTCATGGAAAGATTTAAAAAGCTAATGATGCTGGGATCTTGAATGATGAGCATCCTGATCTCCAGAAACAGAGGCACCAGAATGCTATGAAGCAATTGTTCTCAATACTTGCTTTGGACCATGTTTTTCTAGCTTCTGTAATGACATCTGGAACAGTTTAACCCAAAGGACAAAAAGTTAAAGGGAAACCTTGGAAACTTATGTATGTATACATATGTATGTATGTGTACATGTGTACCAAATATTTAAATACAGGGAAATTGGAGAGTGATACTTGGGAAACTAGGAAAGACTTCATGCAGAAAGGAGTGCCTAAAGTGCATATTTGTCAGGGTTTTATTGATGTGCTTTCTTTCTTACACTACATATATTTACAGATTACTCCCATTTCCTGAAAGTTTTATTGTCAGGAAGTAAAATGGTTAAGTAAAATTAATAATAGTCATTTCATCTAAAAGTGCATGCAATATTTCACACCCATAGCACCTCCCACTTTCCCCTATTAATATATATATATATATATATATGTGTGTGTGTGTGTGTGTGTGTGTGTGTGTGTGTGTGTATAAATCTCTCTTCTAAACCTCCCACTCCAATGGGGAAAAAAGTTCTTGTAACAAATAAGCATAGCAAAACAAGTTTGAAACTTCTCTATTTTCCCTCTATTATTTTAATACCTCATTTTTAACCCTTCCTTTAAATCTTGTTTGTTGGCTTTCTATTTCGTAAATGCACATTCAGTTCATTAATACTCTTTTTCTGTTTCGTTAAAGTATGTTTGTGACGATATGTTTTCCCCTCGAGGATGGCTTCAGTTGAATCCCAGAAATTTCGGTATGTCTCATCTTCGGGAGAAGCCGCAGTGCCTTTTAGAGAATTGGTTTTAAGTGATCTTTAAGAGAAAATACAAAGTCCTAGCTTTTCTGTGCAAATCTCGCTTGTGTTTCTAGACTGGTTGCACGGTTCTGGGCTACTGCCAAAAGGTTGGCTTGATGTTCCCTGTGTGCACGCCTTCCCATCTCTCACCTCTATGTCTTTGTACAGTAGCGTCCTCAACCATTCACCTCATTCTTCTCAACCCTGCGTCTCTTAAGGGCTCATTTCAAGTGCCGCCTGCTTTGAAGAAGCTTTTCCTGGTCCTCTGCAATTTTTACTACCTCCCAAGTGACTAGGAACGGAGGGAGGAATGGAGGGAGGAAGAGAGGAAAGGAATGTTAGTCCTAGCTCCAACGTCTCCAAGCTCCCTCTTCTCTCACCCAACACAAGCCAGCCCAAGTGGACACAAACGCAACCTCAATGGTTACCATGGAGAGAGGGATAAAAAGTAACCGCACCTGAAGCAAGGTACCCACCAGGAATACTGTGTACCTCTGTAGAGCTAAAACCTCAATTCTTGACATAGACATTCACATTGGACAGCGGGTTGAGCTCCGGAATGGCCTTTGATTGGCCGCCTCTCCACGAATGACAGCTCCTGCTATTCCTCCTCTCCAGCTGCCGGTCTGCCAGCGGGCGGGGTGGTTGCAGCCACAGGAACAAATACCTTCCTCCAGCCCTCGGGCAAAAGTCGGTCTCGGAGGTCTAACAGAAAACGAGAACGCGCGAGCGCAATCGGCCATGATGAGGTGTTGGTTGCTTAATGTAACCGTGGTCCGCGCCCCCAGGTAGGCCTGGAGACCGAGGCAGAGATAGGGAAAGAGAGCCAGAGAGCTGGAGGGGCCGGGCGCAGGAAGGACCAGACATGAGTGCCTGGGAAGATGCCTCTGATGGAGAAGGGGCCCATCCAGAGTGTCTACCAGTACACGGCCACCCTAGCGCCCTTTTTCCCAAGAATCCTTCCCTGATTCACCTCCTCCTCATTTCACTATGCCTTGCCTGACTTTCATCCTGTTGACTCAAGGGCGACAGGCAGTTGGGGTTTCGCTTCTGTGTTCTCCTCACATAAGTGATTACCACTGCTGACAGTTCCCTGGCCTTCCCTTTGAGTCCTCCCCGGAACTGCAGTATCAGAAAACAGCCAACCCATCCATCAATATTTATTAAGGGCCTGCTACACGCCAGACACTGAGCTAATCCCTGGGGACACAAAAAAAGAGGCAAAAGAGTCTTTGCCCTTGAGGAGTTTACAATCTAATGGGAGAGACCACAGAAAAACAAACATATACAAAACAAGTTCTAGAAAAGATGAGTGGGAAATAAGAAAGCAAAGGCACTAGAATGAAAACAACTGGGGGAAGGCTTCCTGGAGAAGGTGAAATTTTAGTTGATATTTAAAGCCAGAGACTTCTAGGTGACCCACATGGCAACAAGGTCTCCAACTCAAGTGTGTGTGTCCTGAGGATCCCTGACCACAACTGTGTCTCTCTCTGGGCATCTTTTGGTAATGCAGCCCAGGACTGGGCTATCTATTGTGTCTGTCTGTCCTGCTGTTTGTTCCCAAATGCTTCTGACCTCCCCTTCTGAAGGCAATCTGGGGGTTATTTGAGATGTAGGTGGAGAAGGATGGGGATCTCTGGCCCAGTGTGTCTGGGAATCTCTACTCTTCTCCCCCTTCCTCTTCCTCTTCTTCCTCTTTCCTCCTTCCTCCTCCTTTTTCTTTCCTAGCTTTGGAAAGGATAACTCAATGACCCAAAGAGCCATGTCCCCACTAAGAGTCTCTTCCTTGGTGAAATGCCCTTTAAATCATTCTAATCCTGTTTCTCTGAACACAGGCTGTTCTGAGGGATGCTGCTACTGCTCAAATACCCTCTCCTCCTTGACTGACCCTACCCATCCTTCAATGAGGAATTGGGATACTTCTATATCAAGCCATCCTGACCCACTAAAGTGTCTGGGCTGGTCAGAGTGTTAAGGGGGGATCATAAAGAAGTTGTCTGTTCTTTCTTCCTACAACTTCAAAGTCTTGTTGCAGAGACAAGATTAAGAACAATTATTGTAGTAGTGAAGGATGTTTTGTGTTTCTTTTTTATGCCCCCTAATTAAATGACAAGTAACCTGTTGTCTGCTCCTTAGAATATGAACTCCTTGAGGACAGATGGGGACTATTTTTTTTCTTCCTTTGTATCTCTAGCAATTAGCTTCATGCCTGGCACATAGTGATGCTTAATAAATGTTCATGGCTTTGTGCCTTCTAAATTCAGAGAAATTATGTATCAAAGTGAACCAGAAGGTATAGCCTGAATTTTCAGGAATAGGTGAGATCTGTTGCTGCTGCTGCTGCTAATCATCATCATCATCATCATCATCATCATCATCATCATCATCATCATCATCATCATGATTACTATTGTTACTAAAGAGTTATTCAGTGCTTTTAGGCTTAGAAAGCACTTTATATCTGTGGTTTCTATTGATCTTCACAGCCACAATGAAAGCTTGCAGTGTTGGCTTTCCCTTCTGAACTTCTCTGTCCAGAAAAAAATAGACCACTCAGAGGATATTGAGAGCAAGAGCCTGGCTGGTGATCAGAAGGGCCCTTTCCACTGACGGCATCTGGCAGAGCATGCCAAAACTGAAAAGGTGAGACCTGGCCTGTTTTCTGGCAACAGAAGCCTGCTTGGTGGCGGTGGGAAAGTCAGAGTCCCTCAAATGAAGGGTTGGGGAGGAGGTCATTCACCATCTAATCCTTTCTCTACTCCCAAATGTTCCCACTAGATCATTCTTTCTGGCTTCTTTTCCCTTCTCTCCAATGAGAAGATCTTTTTGACCCTGGATCAGCCCTTGAGAAAGAAGGCCAATGCCCCTTTGACCTACCAGGTTATTTTCTCTCTCTAAACCTGACTCACCTCTCAGCCATTGGGAGGTGGGGATAAAAGGCCTCATTTCTGGGCCACTATTGGCTAGTAGGATGTTTTGTGACAGTCTTCTGGCATGAGAGAGTCCTTCCTAGGAGGACATAGGATTCCCCTATTGAACTTTATTGACTAAGACTAGGCTTATTAAAATGCCCAAATTCCACCATATAGGTGTGACAGTCAAAAGATAAATTCCTTCTCCAGGACCAAATTTATACCTAAGTAAAGGTTCTTGGGCAGAAATATCAGGGAAAACAAACTCCTCAATGATTTTGGATGCCCTGTCAGAACAATAGAGGCCAATTCAGTTTTCAAATTCTGTTAGTGATGGGAAAGAATGGAAGAGGGGGAAGAGAAGAAGGAGAGAAGGAGACCTTATATACAAGTCAGACATATGCATAGTACTATAAAATAAAACTCATGTAAAGGTTGTACTGCTTTGGGGAATACAAGGACAAAGGTCTGTGTAAGTGGTCCATTCAGGTGGAAAAGATGATCTTATGGGAGTGGCATGCTCCTGGAGAGAGGAATTCTACTCCAAAGTCCCCTTCTGAGAGTGAATTACTTAAACCTTGATCATACATGTTAGGATCCAGGGGGGTTTTTGAGGTACAAAGGTGCAGGGAGGAAAGGCAAGTTGGTAGTTGGCAAGATATTATTTTTGGACTCATAGTTGTATTAACTTTCAAAATATTACTGTCAATATTTTTTCCTGCCTAGATTCTATTATGTATGTATAGATTGCCTTATCTTATAATGCAGGGCTGAGCCCAGCACACCCAACAGTGTTTGGGGGGATGACTATGAAGAACCATAGAAAGATTACTTTCTCTTTACCATGAAATACCAGAAATAGCATGGAATAGTAAAAAATCACAAGACTTGAGTCTGGTCAGAGGACCTACATAGGAGTCCTAATTCTGACATTTACTAGTTGAGCCCATATGCAAATCATTTTACCACAGTTTCCTTGTCTATAAAATGATCCACTCAAATGACCTCTAAAGTTCTAATTCCAATATTCTGGGAAGTATGTGATAGATTTTTTTTTCTCTCTTGAGAATTCTTCCATCCTTTGAGTATGGCAGACCCCAGTGGCTTCCTGTTACCTCCAAGATCAACATTTAAAGTCAATCACACCCTAGTCCCTTTCTATTTTTGCAGCCAATTTATATATGAATTGTACATACACAATAGTCCAGTCAACAGGTCTCATCTCTATTCCTCACATAGCAATGTAGCCTGAATTTGAACAGACCATCCATAATGCCTAGAATCTACTTCCTTTTTAATTTTGTCAAAGCTCTATTCTACCATTGCTTTCAACATGTCCTTTCCTGATCACTATTTCATCTACTAGTTTCATCACCCTACATTCACTCTAGATCTCTGTCAAATAGGACAGGTGTATGATTTCAGTGGTATAGGACATCCTCAATTGAAGAAATGCCTTCCATGATTGCAGACCAGTGCTTTCTCTTCATTCTATAGTATAAGGAGCCTTGAAAGATTAACTGACTTACCCAGGATTGGCCAGCTAGATTTTAAACATTTGTAAAGCATGTACAATGTGTTAGGCCTTGTGCTAAATACTAAAGAGGAAAAAAAGGCAAAGTCTCTGTTGTTGCCCTTCAAAGAGTCACAGTCTAATAATAAGTCTAATAATATAGATAACCAGGTACATTTAAGCTATCTAGATTAAGGGGAAGGTAATCTCAGAGGGAAGGCATCAGGGAGGCAAAGAATAGGTATGTGAAAGGCCTCCCTTCTCCAGAAGGTAGAATTAGAGATGATTCTTGGAGGAAACCAGAGAAACTAGGAAACAGGGTAAGGAAAGCATTTTTGCATGAGGGAAAGCCAGTGAAAGGGCATGAAAGGGCCAGTTTGAGGAACAACCAGTAGGCCAGCACAGATTGTATATCACAGAACATCTGGTGGGAAAGGAAGATTGTAGGAACATTGGAAAGGTAAGAAAGGGCCAGCAAGTGAAGGGCTTTAAATGCCTAACACTGGATTTTCTATTTGATTAGAGGTATTAGGAAGCAAATTGAACTCATTGAATAGTGAAGTGATATAATCAAATCACTGACAGTTGAATGAAGAACCATTTGAGTCCCATCATTTGCTGTATCCAAGGTACATTTGTAAATATGAAAAATGAGAGTTAGAGGATGTAAGTTCGTTAACCATGGTCACACAGGTAGGAGGGGTGGGGAGTTGCATTCAAGTGCACAAAATCCTATCTGCTAGGCCACCCATGGGGTTCCTCTAATCACCATTTGAACAGATGGAGGGGAAAGGATTTATAGTACCATGATTTGGGGAGTTATAAGCAGGCCCTGTGTTCCTTTCTCTTATTGTTCTATTTTCTTCCCCAGCTCTACATCCCTACATAACTCATTTCCCCCAAGAAAGGGGAAGAATTGAGGAAAAGATAATGGTCCCTATGATCTTTCCAGCCAGGGCCCCCCAAGTATGTGAGTTTCCTCTTTTCTAATATAATGTGTGTCATTTTTTTATATTCTATAACCCAATACATTTCTATTGAATCATAATGTTAGTGCTAAGAAAGAGCTTGGAGATCATCTAATCTAGCTATCACTTAATCAAAAGCTTGAGGAGGGAAATGACTTGCCAGAGGCCACAAGAGGGGTGAGTAGCACATCCAAGATTAAACTCGCATCCCCTGAGTCTACATAGAATGCACTTTCTGAAATGCCATGCTGTCTTCTTGGGTGATGCACTCCTTAGGGATTGCTTCCTATTTACTCAGTGCCTTTTACTTCTTACCCCAGTATAATCATTTATACTTCCTCTCACTTCTTCAACTTCTTTCCTGCCACTGTATGGAGTGTCTGAACATTAGTGGGTGAGTGAGAGAAGAACAGCAGGCAGAATTGATAAGACGTGTCCTCAAGGTAAAAGTGCCATGGATGAGGCCAATGGCATTAGAGATGAAAGGATATGGTACAATATACCTCTTGACCAGAGTAAACTAAAATGAAGGATCAGGCAAGAACAGTGATCAAAGAGAGGCACAAGATTTCCTTAGAGGAAAGTGTTTCTCTCTATCTTTGGTCTGCCCTTGCTAACATCCCTTTCAGGAGAATTAGCCAGAAGTGTTGAGAAACAGTCAGAAATACCCACCAGGGATATCTGCCACTAAACCCAAGAGCAACAGCCTCCATAGTTCTATTTGGCACCATATCCCAAGTCCATGCTCTGGACTGTGAAAGGTTCTCAACTTCCTCATTTTTCATCTAAGTACTAACCCTACTTGAAGTGAAACAGAAAATGACTGTCCACATTTGCATTGTCTAATCTTTTATCTGCGCACAGAAGATGTAGTAACTAAAGTGGCTGATGCTTTCCCTAGACTAATGGGTTCAGAGCCGACTGGAGTATCTGTGGGCTTTCTGTTCTGGGACAGGCTATACAGTCATCCCTCACTATGTCATGGTCCAATTATCACAGCTTCACTATATAATTCTGTATCATAGAGTTTTCACTATCTCTCAGGACCACCACAGAACTATATTCTGTATCCTGGGTGCTGATTCGGTCAGTGTTTATAAATTTGTAGGAAAGGTTAATCAGAGTGTGGAAAATGTTTAGAGAAGAGTGGGAAGGGTTATAAAGCCTTAAAATATATAAATAATAAAGTAAATATAACATCACTACTTCATAGATTTTCACCTATCACAGGGGGTCCGTGGAACATAACTCCTGCGATAGTTGAAAGAATACTGAGCATGTCAGATATTCTATTAGTGATTGCTTTATTGCCCTTATTGTTTCTATGCCAAAAGATGATATATGTTATCCAAGATAGTTAGACATTCCTAGGAGAAGTCAGTTCCCTTCTGACAGGTCAGGATGACCAACCAGAAGGCAGTATATATGAGAAGAAGAAGGCTGACTGCTCTGTGAGAAACATTGGCACTTCCCCAATGCATCTTTTCCATGGAATGAAACAGTGCTAGGTGAGAATGGCTCACCAGTTCATGATCCTGCCCACTTAATAATATCAGGAAAGTGGCCAGCAAGGCTGCCTTGTGCATTGCCAAAGCATTCTGTTAGTTAAGTCTTTATAACACAAATGCCCAGTTTCATTTGGAAAACTATCCATGTTATCAGCTAACACTAGATGATTGCCTAGACAATTACTTACAATATGAGATTTCATATTTGCAATGACCTCAGTGAAGGTGATGATGAAATCATGCATCTTTGAATTATTCAAGTATACCTTCATTCAAATGTCACATTTACAAAGCCTAAAATTCTAATCTGAAGCAATGCCATAAAACAAATGAGAAGCACCTTTATAAGAGTTAAAATTGAGTCTCAATATAGTCATACTAACTGTATGATGCTGGGTGAGTCACTCAACTTCTATCTGTCTTGGTTTCCTAAATATAAAATGGAGATCATAATAGCACCTATCTCTCAGGACTGTTGTGAGAATCAAATGAGATAACAATAAAGTGCTTAGTACAGTGCCTGGCACATAGAAAGGGGTTTACCTTGAGCCCTTCCCCTGGTATATTATGTACCTATTGTGCTCCATCAATTCACCACTCTCTTTTAGTAACTCCTAAATTGTTTTGCCAATCACTGTTTTGTAATAGTTTGTAACAGGAATCTGAAAATCCCTTTGCATTGCAAGGACCACAGTTATCTTACCTGTACTTTTGCCAAAACCTCTTATTTCTACAAAAAGAAAAAAATGCATTTGATATTTCAGGAATTGGTGGCATTTCATGATATATCTGTGGAATTCACTCAGGAGGAGTGGAGGTGCCTGGACTCTTCTCAAAAAGAGTTGCACCATGATGTGATGTTGAAGAACTATAAGAATTTGGTGTGACTGGGTAAGAAGAGCTTCCTCTTGGGACTCAGAATTTGCCCAATGAAGTGTTTTTGGCTCTGTCTTAGTAAACTCTGTGTAGAGTAGTGGTGGCTAGTCTTTTTTTACAGTAAAAAGGCAGGACACTTGGGCCATGAATTTCCAGGTGGAGGTCTTTGCTTTTTCCACCTTTATTATGTCATATTTCCCTTGCTTTCTTCACCCTCTGGCACAAGATGATCCTCTAAAGCCCCAGGGGAGATAGCTGAAGACACAGCAGGTTCCCATTCTGTTAGGAAGGCGGTTAAAAGAACTGCTTTGCTTTCTGACCACTCTCTAATAACCATTGGAAGGGTAAGAATTAATATTTATTAAGAGTCTACTATATACCAGGAACTGTTCTAAGTTTTGGAGATATAAAGAAAGATATGAGATAGTCCCTACCCTAAAGGGAGATCACAATCTAATGGGGAGAAGACTGCACAGAAAAAGAAAAGTGAAAAGCAAGGTGTGGGTGTCTGGACGGAGCTTACCCAGGGCAAGACCACAATACAGTCCTGTTTCTAGATAGGAAATAATCTAAGGAGGAATGAATTTTAGAGTTAATTTTATCTTTCAGAATGCCGAATGAGCAGCCTCTTACTCTCCTAAAAACATCCACCAGAGGTTGTTTGAACCACCCCAGTAGACACAGCTTCATTCTACATGACTCTCTCTCCTTCTTTCAACTTCTTTTCTGATGAACAGGGCTATATTTAACAAACCAAATGTAATCTCCTAGTTGGAGAAAAAGGAGGCACCTTGGATGGCAGAGAGACAAGTCCACCGAAATAGCTGTACAGGTGAGTGAATGAGAACCAGACAGGTGAGTCACTTCCTACAGCTCCTGACTGGCCATTCAAGGGGAAAACATCAAAAATGCCAGAGCAAGAGCTTTTCTGAAACTTTGCCAACATCTGGGGATGAGCTGAGGCTGTCTATCATGAGTTGATTCAGTGTCTCATCTCCAGTGTGGTACACATCCATTGGCTGACCTCCTTTTGCACTCTGTGTCCCCAGATTCAGAGAAAGAAGCACTTCTATAAAGGATCGAGCTTATTCTTTCAATTTTCTTCTGGGTTTCCTCATAATCAGATACTTCTTCTACCTTATCTCCCAAGATCATTCATAATTTCTCCTTTTCTAAAATGTATTTGAAAGTAAAACCAACACAAATTCTGTAGCTTTATTTTTACATAGTTTTGTGTATAGTGTGCATATTCTGATTCTGTTTTCTTCAATTCATAGGACACTTCCTCTGATGATACCCTTACATATCTGTGTTCATAAGAAATGTTAGATCAAATGAGATAATAAAGGCTTTGGGTTGGACCTCAAATGTAGTGTTTATTTTCCCAACCTTAAAGTGTTAGTTAAATCATCATCATCATCATCATCATCATCACCATCAGTTATGATAGTGAAATAATGCATTCATGTTCCAAAATTTATTTAGGCACAACTGAATCACCTTCCAAAACCACCCACTACATCCTGGGACAACTCTTATAAAGGTTTTCCTGATATGAAGCCTGAATTTGCCTCTTTGACCCTTCTGCCTCTTCTGCCTCTTTCTAATTCTGCTCTCTGATGCCACAGAGAATAAGTCTAATCCTAGGTAGTCATATACTGATACCTGAAGATACTAGCCTTGAGCCTCCTGAGTCTTCTCTTGTCCAGAGTAAAAGTTCACAGAATTAGTCTTCAATTGATCTTCATATGACATAGAACAAAGGTTCTTCATCACCCTCTGCCTTCCTCTGAACATTCTGCAGCTCATCAATGTCCTTGTGTGTGTGTGTTTGGTACCCCAAACTGCAATCCAGATTGGTTCTGACCATAGTAAAGGACAGTAGTATCATCATCTCCCTCATCCTAGGATCCCAATTCCAAATTATTTTTTAAAATAAAAGTACCATTTCCTAGTTCCACCAACAGCCTTGCCAATATTGCCTATTGCTATTTTTTTCAATTTGACAGGATGCCAGATGAAATTTCATTGTTGTTTTCATTTACATTTCCCTTATTATTAGTGATCTGGAACATTTCTTTTATATGGCTGCTAATAGTTTGCAATTCTTGTTTTGAGAATTCTCTATTCAAATCTTTTGGTGATTTACTTATTAGAGAATGACCTGATTGTATGTATGTATTTATGTATGTGTGGAATTGTGTGTTACACATGAGCTACATATATATTATATGTGTTTATATATTAGAGAGAACATTTTTCCTATTTAATCCTCCACCCTTTGAGAAAAAAAAGGAAATAAAAAAGGAAGGAAGGATGGATGGAGGAAGGAAGGAAGGAAGGAAGAAAAAAAGAAAGGAAGGAAGGGGAAGAAACTCTTGTATTACATGAGCATGGTCAATGAAAACAAATTCCTACATTAGTCATGTACTCCTTGTGCTGCATATTAACCATACTCTCTTTGTCATGAGGGGGACAGCATTTTTCATCATCAGTCCTCTGGAATTGTATTTGAAGCATCAGTCAGAGTCTTAAAGTTTTAAAAAGATCATTTTTATGATGTTCACATTATAGGAAAAATTGTTCTCATTCTGATCTCTTCACTTTTAGAGATTTTTTTAAACATTTACATTATTAACAAACAAAAATCTGGTATTTCTCTATCTCTTGCCAACCTCCCCAATTGAGAAAGAAAACAAAATTCATTACAGAAATGTATATTTAAACAAAACAATTGTCTATATTGAAAATGTATAAAAGAATATATATACATATATATACATATGCATGTATAATCACTAGATCTATGGAATTATTGTTGGTTATTAAAGTCATCAGTGTATCAAAGTCTTTCCATGTTCTTTGTCTCTACAATTTTGTTGTCACTGTACAAATTGTTCTGATTCTGCTCACTGGACTCATCTTCATTTCATCAAGCTTTCTCAGGTTTCTCTGGAACTATTCCTTACACAGTTCTTGCTACATAATAATATTCCATAATATTGATATACAAAAATCCATTCAGCCATTCCTCAACTGATACCCACCTCCTTATATTCTATCTTTTTCCACATCAAAAAGAGGCACAATTATTTTTTACATCCTTATTTTGTTTTGCTTAGTACTTATCCTTCACTAAATCTACCTTCCATGTAGTCTCCCCTTCTCTGCCTTGATAATTCAACTAAGGAATAAATTAAGAAGCAAGTAGAAACAGTAATATTCAGATTCCAGGAGTAGAGTGGGGTCTCTTTTGCCCTTTCCTTCCTATTTCTTTTTTTAGTGAAATATATTTCCATACCCAAATGTGTGAATGTACTCTTCACTCTTTTGACTAGTTCAAATGAGAGTTATGTTTTAGTATTAGCTGGTCCTCTCTCCTTCCTCATTGTTTGTATAGACTTCTACTAGATAACCCTGATTATATAAGACAATTTTCCTTAACCTTCCTTTATTCCACACCAATATTTTCTGCTACCCCTCTTATTTCCATTCTTAAGATTATCCAGACGTAATCAAACCACTTCCAGGCCTTCTAACTTAATTCCTTCTATTACCCCTGATATTAATAGGTTTTAGAGAGTACATACATATGATCTTCCCTTATTATAGTGTATGTTTATCCTTGTTTCTTTTTGTTTACATTTTTATGTTTCTCTTCACTCCAGTGTTTGAACTTCAAAGTTCTTACATAGCTCTGACCTTTTCATTAGGAACTCTTGGAATGCCACTATTTCATTGAAGATTCATTTTCCCTCTGTAGCATAATACTCAATTTTTCTAGATAAGTTATTTTTAACTATATGCCCATATCCTCTGCTTATGGAACAGCATATCCCAAGCTTTCCACCTCTTTATTGTGGTTGCTAGTAAATTCTAAGTGATTCTGACTGTGGTTTCTTATTACTTGAATTCTTTCTGTCTACTTGTGGTGTTTTTATTTTACCTAAAAGCTCTGAATTTTGGTTATAATATCCATGGAAATTTTTTATTTAGGGTTTCCTTCCATAGAGGAATGAAAAATTGTTTCAATTTATAATTTGTACTCTTGTTCTGAAAGATTCAGACAGATTTATATATTGACATTTCTTTAAAATTGTATAAAAATTTTAATCTTCCCTTTCATTTGAGATTCCTCCTCAGGTTGTCCTTCTGCAGGATTTAAATTAATCTAAAAACTGGAATGGAGACCCTGCTCTGCCCCTGGGGTCCAAGTCATACTGTTTCTACTTGCTGCTTAATTTGTTCCTAGGAACCTCTCCCTTGTGGAGTGCTGTCCCTGGATAGATCCCTTCCTAGGTCTGCCCTGAATCTGGGAATTGGTACTGCACTGTGGGAGACAAAACTTTTAGTTGGAATTTATTTCCATACCCTAAAGTGCCCTGGTATGAGTGTGGGACCTCATCTTGCTGTGGTGCACAGCTTCTTCCTTGAGCTAGAGTGCTATAGGTGGGTCATATACCTAATCACTTCATCCACAGTAAATGCAGACATCTCTATATATCTGGATTGAAATCAGATAAATTAGTTGGGAAAATTACTCAATGACTTCTTCATGGGTTTTCCCACGAGGATTTCATTTGGTGCATTTTATAGATCTAATTGGAGAAAATCTTTTAAGGGAAGCTCTACACACTATGTTCTGCCTTGACCATCTTCTGCATATCATTGTTAATTGTTGGTCATCCAACTATAACTTAAATATTTATGATTGAGAACAACTTTATTCCTATAATAACACAGTGGAATTTTTTTAAAGTTCATTGGTGTAGGAGGCTAGAGAAGTATTATTATGTAATGGAAATAACCTTGGCTTAGGAGTCAGTAGGAATTGTTTTGAGTTCCAGATTTGAAATTTATTAACAGTGTGATTTTGGATAAGTTGCTAAATTATTGTGACTCCATCTTCAATTATAAAGTGACTAAACTAGCTTCTTTATAAAGTTGTGAGATTCAATGTGGAGTATTTTATAAGCTATAATGACTGTAATAATAATTTATATTTATGTAACATTTTAAACTTTACATAGCACTTTCCTCACAATAACACTACAAATGTAAGATTGTGTTATTTATCTAATTAATATCTGAAATTTGAGAATTATTTTTTTCTTTATGAACATGAAAGAAGAGAGTAGGGTTAAAAAGTTGTTCTTATTTTTTTTTGCCTTAAGATTAGGAATTAAGCTTGAAACCAAATTTATTACAGGATATGAATATTTCTTCTTTCTTTCAGATTGGGAGATCATGTCCATTCATTTCAAAACCATCCACAAATGAGCATTCCTGTGGAAGAATCATCTCAGGAAAACTCAAAAGTGATATTCCTAATGTCTCTAATTTCGGAGAATCTTGGGAAAATGAAGTCAAATTAGAGGGGGAGAAGAGGGATGAGGAAAAAACTTCAGCAAGTAAAGATCATTCAAAGGAAACCACCCAGTAAATTGAGAAGCTATGAATATAATAATTATGGCAGAATCTTTAGTGTAAGATCAATTATTTTTCTACCAAAGAGAGTCCTGTTAGGAAAGAATGTTTCCAAATGTGATACATATAGAAAGAGATTTAGATTCTATTCAGCTTTAAGAAAATATAATAAAATTTACTCAAATATGACATTTTCAAAGTATAATATACATGGGAATTATTTCAGTTACCATTCAGATCTTATTTGAATATCATAAAATACATACTAGAAAGAAACATCAAGAATGTGGAAAAGCCACATTGTAGAGAAAACAACTTACTCAAGAACAGAGAGTCCATACTATACAAAAACCTTACACATATGTTAAATATGGAAAAACCTATAAGAGGATACAACTTACTCAACATTTCAAAATTCATACTGGAGATAAATTTTATGGATGCAGTAAATGTGGGAAAATTTTTCAACAGAGTATACAGCTTACTTACCATCAGAAAAATCATACTAGAGTGAAGCCTCATGCATGTAATCAATATGGAAAGGCCTTCAGCCACCACTCT
The DNA here is from genome assembly GCF_016433145.1 of Gracilinanus agilis. Taxonomy (NCBI): domain Eukaryota; kingdom Metazoa; phylum Chordata; class Mammalia; order Didelphimorphia; family Didelphidae; genus Gracilinanus; species Gracilinanus agilis. The sequence continues at coordinate 788,441,743 of NC_058130.1, read as the reverse complement.
TTCCTTTCTTCTAAGAAGAGAATTCCTACTGAGGGAAAACCTTATGAATATAATGAATGTGGGAAGGCCTTTCACCAGAGGACCAAACTTTCTAGACATCAAAAGATTCATACTATAAAGAAAAATGAATCCAACAAATATGAGAAGACTTTGAACCAGAATTCTTCTGTTACTCAACAGCTGAGGATTCATAATGGAGAAAAATTTTATGAATATAATGAATGTGATAAGACCTTTGATTACAGTTCATCCCTTGCTTCTCATCTTAGAACTCACACTGGAGAAAAACCTTATGGGTGTATTGAATGTGGAAAAGCCTCTGCTAAAAGAACACAGTTGATTCAACATTGGAGAATTCACACCGGTGAGAAACCTTTTGAATGTGATGAATGTGGGAGAGCCTTCTGCCAGTGATCACAGCTTACTTACCATCAGAGAATTCATACTGGAGAAAAACATTATGAATGTAATGAATGTGGCAAGGCTTTTTTGTTCAGCTATTTCTTTTTATTGTTGAGCAGATATTTTCTTCCCAGATTTTTGTTATACATGATATCATTATCAACATTCTTTGAGCATGTGAGTCTTTTTTGTTGTTGTCAACCTATTTTAGGTATAATCCCAGGAGTTGAATCTCAGCATCTAAGGGTTTGAGCAATTTAGCAAATTTTTTCATAATTTAATTTTCTATTTGTTACAGTTTAAATTTAGGTCTTATACTAAATGTGATAGTTATAAAGTAATATTATGGTTGTCAGACTTAAAATATTATAGCTTAAGTCAAAATGACTTTTAGCAGCTTTATTTACAAAGAGATGGAAAGAGTAAAAAAGGAAAAATGTAGCTAAAGAGACAGATTTTAACAAGCCTATCAGTCTTCCTCTAGTGAAGTCCACATCTGTTGTCTCGACACAGATTTCCTGGTAATCCTCACCAAGAAGTCCTGGTGGTGTCTTCAGCCAGAGTTCCACTCACCCAGCAAGCTAATGCAGGATCCGGGGAAAAGGTCTCCTCCAAGCCAAGACAAGTATCTCCAGAACCAATCTCTCCAAATACCAGGAAGGGAATCAATGCTAGACCTTCTTGGTCTCTTTTTATATTCCTTTTTTCCACTTCGCTTCCTGTCACTCCTCCTCCTTCACAGAAACCAATGGCAGTCTTTCAATTTGCCTAGCACTGTATGGGAGTGGGGGAGCAGTGGCCTTTGGAGTTGTCACTCTAGTTAGTGACTCATAAACTCTCATACTTAATGGTAAGTAGAGGTACTCTTAAGTTCTTATTTGATTAGCTAAAAATAGGCAAGGGGAGATTTAATTCTATCTTCACATATTCCTGATTGATTGAATGATTTTACAGCCTGATTAGAAATTAAATATTTTGCCTACCTTCCCAAATCCTTTCCCACAATAACTTTTAGGCAGGAGGTGATTCTTCAGGGTTATTTTAATTTGAATTTTTCTTATTAGTAGTGTTGTTGAACACATTTTGGGTGTTTTTTTTTGATAAACTATTTCTTTTGAAAACTTCCTATATTTTAATCACTTATTTCAGAATATATTTTAATTTCAGACAATTATATTTTTGTGTTTGGATATAATGCTTTTATCAGAGAAGGGAATATTTTTCTTGATATATATCTTCTGATTCAAGGTGCATTGATTTTATTTGTGCAAAAGTGGGGTGGGTTGTTTTATTTAATTGAAAACATCTTTGTCTATTCTATTCTCTAACTGGCTACAAAAAATTATTTCCCCTTAATTTTAGTTATGGAAGAGAACAGAATGTTCTCTTCTTTGACAATCATTAATAAACAGTAGCTGACTAGCATTTATTAAGTTGTTTTACATGTTAGGCACTGCGCTAGGCACTAGAAAAATTTTTTTGAAAGGCACAAGTTAGTCCTTGCCTTCAGAGAGCTCATTATCTAATGGAGGAGTCTAAAAGCAACACATATATACTAACAAAATACATACAAGATAAATAGGAAATAATCAAGAAAGGGAAATCACAAAAAATAAGAGGGGTTGGGAAAAGCTTTCTGTAGAAATTGGGATTTTAGTTGGAACTTAAAAGAAGAAAGGGAAAGGCAAAGCATTGGGTGGGATAAGGAAGGAGAGAATTCAAGGCATTAGAGACAACCAATGAAAATACCAGGAGCTGAGAGATGGGGTGTCTTGTTTTGAATTAGTGGGGATTTCAGTTTCATGGGAGTAAAGAATATATGGCAAGGAATAAGGTGTAAAGAGTTTAGAATAGAAGGAGGGGCTTTAAATTCCATACAGGATGATATATTTGTTCCTGGAAGTGATTGGTAGCCACTGGAGTTTATTGAGTAGTGGGCTGACATGGTCGTACTTGCACTGTAGTAAAATCCCTTTAGTAGCTGAGGGAGGGTGGATTGGAATGGGAAGAGAAGAAAGTAGATTGGCAGGCTATTGCAATTGTCCAGTTGTGAGGTGATGAGGGTTTCCTGTTTTACAGTGGTGTGGTATTAGAGGAGAGAAGTGGGTACATTTGAAAAGTATTGCAGAGGTGGAATAGAGATCCATGGAAACTGATGAGATCAATAAAAAGAAAGAGAAGAGGAAGGCCATGGACAAAACCTATGGAATACCTAGTTTAGGTTATAACCTATATATTTTGTATAGGGAGAGGCAAGAAGAAACTAAAGTGGAAAAGAAACAAAAAAGTTGAATTTTTTTTAAAAAGCAAAGCAAATTGAGGAGGGCCTGTCAGATTGGTAGGAGAAGAACCAAAAAAGAGTCATGTCTTGAAAACCTAGAGAGAAGAGATTTTCAGGGAAGAGAGTGATCAACAGTGTCAAAAGCTGCAAAGAGGTTGAGGAGAAGGAGGATTGAGAAAAGGTCATTGGATCTGACACCCAAGAGATTATAAATATCCTCCGAAAGAGAAGTTTCAGTGGAGTGATAATGTCAGAAGCCAGATTATAAGGATTTAGGAAAAGAATGAGTGGAAAAAGTGGAGACACCTAACGTAGATTGAACCAGCCCTATATTTCTGATATAAATCTCACCAGGTCAGAGTATATGATCTTTATTATATGTTGCTCTAATTTCTAGTATCTTTTAAACATTTTTTGCATCAATATTAGAGATAGTTTTCTTTCTTTTTGTTCTTTCTGATTTAGGTATCAGCACAATATTTGTGCCATAAAAGGTATTTGGTAGAACTATTTTGCCTATTTTTCCAAATAATTTATATAGAATTAGAATTAATTGTTCTTTACATATTTGGTAGAATTAACTTGTGTATTCATTTATTCTTAAGGATTTTTTTTCTTAGGGAGTTCATTGATGTCTCATTCAATCCCCTTTTCTAAGATAAGGATATTTAAGTATTTCCTCTTCTGTTAATCTACATTGTTTAGATTTTTGTAAATACTAATCCATTTCACTTCAATTGTCAGACTTATTGGTAAAAAACTGGGCAAAATAGTCCACAATATTATTTTTCATTTCTTCTTCTTTGTTGATAAACTTAACCTTTTCATTTTTGATACTGGTGATTTAGTTTTATTTTTAATTAAATTAAACAGTGGTTATTTATTTTTCCCATAAAACCAGGTATTAGTGATTTTTTTTCCTTATTTCAATGATCTTCTTAATTTCAGTTTTATTAATCTCTCCTTTTTTGAAGGATTTCCAAATTTGTATTTACATGGAGATTTTTAATTTGTTCTTTTCCTAGTTTTTTAGTTGTATGTCCAACTCATTGATCTTCTCTTTCTCTATTTTTATTAATGTAAGCATTTAGATAAATAAACTTTTGTGTAAATAATGCTTTGGCTGCACCCTCTAAATGCTGGTATGATGATTCATTGTTTTCATTCTCTTTAATGAAATTGTTGATTATTTCTATGATTTGTTCTTTGAGCCACGCATTCCCTAGGATAGGATTATTTAGTTTCCAATTAATTATTTTTTTCATGCCCCTTTATTGAATATAATTCATATGATATTATGATCTGAAAAGGGTGCATTTAATGTTTCTCCTTTTCTGCATTGGATTGTGAGGTTTTTAAGTCCTATTATATGGTCAGTTTTTGTGAGGGTGTCAAATACAGCTGAAAAAAAAGGTATATTGATCCCCATTCAGTTTTCTTCAAGTATCTATCATATCTAACTTTAAAAAAAATGCTATTCATCTCTAACTTCTTTCTTCTTAATTATTTGGTTGATTTTATCTAGCTATGAGAAGGGCAAGTTGAGTTTCTCCCACTAATATAGTTTTATTGTGTATTTCCTTCTGTAACTCATTTAAGCTTGCATTTTAAGAATTTGGATGCTATAGCATTTAGTGTATATGTGTTTCATATTTATATTACTTCATTTTCTATAATATTTTTAGCAAACTATAGCTTCCCTGCTTGCCATTTTTTTGGTCTGAGACCATGGTTTATACCTCTGCTTTTTTTTTTCAACTTAGCTTACATGACCCAGGGAAACTGAGCTTTCCCTCTTTAAAAGGATGATTTATATTGCCTTACCTAAAGAAACTGCTCCATAGTGTTATCTCCCTCTTCTACATACATAGCCTTGCTTCCTTTCTTAGATCCTCACTAATTAAATGCTTCAAGTTTTCTCAAAAATTTCCCACATCTTACCTTCATTCCTAAAACCATTTCTTCTCAAGCCTCATCTCAACATGTCACAAATACTTTCATTGTAAGTTATCTATTGCCTTTTTTAATGTTAGGACCTCAAAAGAGAGAATTTCCAAATCTGGATCTCCATCTCTGACTTCTTCCACATACCAGACCTCCATTTCCAAATATCAACAAGCTATATTTACTTAGATAAGCCATAGGTATGTAACTCCACAGTCCAACAATTAGCTTTTCTTTCCACCAAGATTGTTCCTCAGCAGCTCTCTGACCTAACCAAGCCCTGCCTACCAAGGTCCATCCTTTCCTTTTTATTAACCAAATTTTAAAATTAATCATCAAAAGCTTACTTATAGGACTTCTTTTTGGATCAAAAGAAGAAACACCATAGATAACAACTCCCATGTGACCAAAGGACAAAATTCCTTCCAAATTTAGGAAAATTTCAAGAGGTCAATGTTCAGGACTGCAAAGAACGGGCAGCTTCCAGACTCCTCAAACTGACCCTGCCTTCCCTCTGCTTAACAGCCTCCACCTGGTTCTCTACATCATTGATGTGCATTTCTTCTCCCTTCAGACAAACTCTAGATAGATTCAGACCCTCCTCCACAAAATACACACTCATGTTTCAGTCCTCAACTCATTTTAAGAAAAGATTTGGATTTTTTTCTGTGCTTCTTGATATTTTAAAAACAGGAATGCATATTATATCTTGTCAAAGTCTTTTCTTTTTTCAGCTATTGATATAATCATATGCTTTTCATTGTTTTGGTTATTAATATCATAAATTATAATTTAAAGTTTTCCTAGTATTTTATCAACCCTGTGTTCCTGGTAAAACTCCATCCTGGTTATAGTGTATCATCTTTGGAATATGTTATTTATGTGTTCTTGTAAATATTTTATATGAAAGTATTGCAGCAATATTCATGAAGGAAATTCTGTGCACTCTACTTGTTCTGTTTTGGCTCTCCTTGGTTTAGATATCAAGATATATTTGTGTCTTAGGAAGAATTAGGTAGCACTCCTCTCTTTCTTAATTTTTTTTCAGTTGGAAAGTAGATTTGAAAGCAATTATTCTTTAAATATTTGGAAGAATTCTCTTATAAATATATCTGTTCTTGGGATTTATTTTCCTTTTTCTCATCAAAACTACTTTAATAATCCATTTTCAAGCATGGGCAACAAAAATAAAAGGAGAACACTCAAAGTAAAGCATGATTCCCCTTCCACAGTCAAGAACCCCAGGAAGTATCCTACAGCAAGTCTGAAGTTGGACCATTTTTTGCAGCCCCTAGCTGAGGACCAACTGGAACCAGACTGCCTTATTCACAGCCCTGAGGAAGAGTCCTTGCTTTTGGTATTTACTGTACTCTCATGGCCCAGTGGAAGTGAGAGCGAAGTGGGCGCTGGGGGCTGCAAAGGTGGGGTGCTGAAGGGGAAGCAGCGCTGCAGAGGAGGGGGGCTGCTGCAAGGGTGATGGATAGAGAGGACTGCAAAGGGAAGGGGGCCGTACCGGAGACCTTAGGGGAGGAGAGGAGGAGTCATTTCAAAGGTAGGGGAAGAGGGTGACGCTGCAAGGAGCAGGGCATAGGGGGTGGGGGTGGGGGTCACTGTAGCAGGCTGCAGCGCTGCAAAGGGGAAGGAGAGATCCAGTCAGGTAGCAGAGTCTGGGTCCAGCTATCAGCTCTCACAGTCCATGAGTGGTTCCAAAGCCCCCTCAGATATCCAGCACCCTGACCTCTTAGATACCAATCCTCAGCCTCCTCGTGGCTGCAACAGACTCGATTCTGGCCTGGGAGGGTGGAAGAGGAGCAAGAAGATGTGCAGGAGGGGCGGCCGCAAGGTTCCCTCCGGAACCTGAGCAGCAGCTGGACAGAGGCTGGGCTGTGCTTTCCGGGGTTGGAGCAACCCCTCCAGCGATGGAGATCGCCTTAGGGTATATTTTCTTTGCAAGTTCACTTGTGGATTGCTCCCTTTTTGTCTAAGGTAGGTTTTAAGAAGTCTCAGGTCTTGTAAAGCTGGACAATAGATCTTTGTGTAATTTATGTTTCTTTTAAACCGGCAGTTTTATTGACATATAGAGGGCGGGAACAACCCTGAAGAATTTATTTTAGTTCATCGTTGTTTGTGAATTGACATTTTTTCATTTTTGAGACTGGCAACTGGGATAAGGTAGCGGACAAACCAGGAGGGAGGGCTATCTTGAAAACCTAGAGACTCTCAAGGAGGAGGGAGGGAGCCAGTGACAATAGCTGCAGAGTGATTGAGGAGAATTAGAATAAAGGAGGGAGCCTTTGGATTTGGCAGCTAAGGGATCTGCCGGTTTGAAGAGAACAGTTTTAGTGGAATAATATTGAGAGAATCCACATTATAAGGGGTTAAAAAGAGAATGAGAGCAGTACCATATTGTAAACTATATTATAAAGCAGCAGTTATCAAAAATAGCTGGTGCTAGCTAAGAAATAGAAAAGTAGATGCGTGGAACAGAACACACAAACAACAAAGTTATAAATGAGTATAGTAACCTTGCGTTTCACAAAACTAAAACACTATTTGGTAAAAAATTGTTGGGAAAATTGGGAAGCAGTCTGGCAGAAATTTGATATAAACCAATGATTTAAGTGGATAGATGATTTAGGCATAAAAAGAGATATGAGAAAATTAGAACAGCAAACATGTTACCTATCAGATTTATGAATAGAAGAATTTATGACTAAACAATAAATAGAAAGCATTGTGAGATGTAAAATGAATCATTTTGAATATATCAAATTTAAAAGGTTTTGTACAAATAAAGCTAATTTAGCCAAGATTAGAAGGAAAGTAGTAAATTGGGTGGTGGGAAGGAGGGGGGGAGGATTACAGAGTTTCATGTGTAGAGATTTAATACCTAAAATATATTGGAAACTTTGCCTAGTTTATAAGAATATAAGCCATTCACCAATTGACAAATGGCCAAAAGATATGAACAGATAGTTTTGGGATTTTAAAAAAAGCTATATATAAGCATATAAAAATGTTCTATATTAATATTGATTAGAGAACTGTAAATCAAAACAATTCTGCAATATCATATCATACTTATCAAATTGGCTAAAACGATAAAAGGGCAAAATGGCAAATTTAAAGGGAATGTGTGAAAACTGAGACACTAATAGAATGCTGGTGAAACTGTGAACTGATCCAATCATTTTGGAAAATGATCTAGAATTATACTAGAAGGGTTATAAAACTGCGCATACATTTTGACCCAGCAATACCACTATTAGGTTTATTTCCTAAGGTGATAAGGAAAAGAGGGAAAATATCCTATATGTTCTAAAATATTTAGAGCAGCTTTTTTTTGTGGCAAAGAACTAGAAGTTGAAAGGATGCCCAACAAATGGAAAATGACTAAATAAGTTTTGGCATACGGTTATGATGGAATTCTACTGGGCCATAAGAAATGGTCAGCAAGTTGATTTGGGGGGAAAAAAGGAAAGACATACGTAAAATTATGAAGAGTGAAATGAGCAGAACCATGAGAACATTATATACAGTAACAGAAATATTATTTGAAGTGCACAGCTAAATGGCTAAGTGGATAGAGCCAGACCTGGAGAGGAGAGGTCCTGGGTTCTAATCTGGCCTTACATACTTCCTAGCTGTATGTCTCTCAGCAAGTCAATTAACCCCCATTGCCTAGCCCTTACCACTCTTCTCCCTTAGAATCAATATATCGTCTAGCCACACCAGATTTCAAACTATACTATAAATATAAATTCATAATCATCAAAACGATGTGGTACTAGGTGGCTAAGGTGGATCAATGGAAGAGATTAGGTAATTAACATATGACAATTTATGCTCATGGGAATTTAGTGTTCAATAAACCAAAAGATCCTAGTTTTTAGAAGAAGAAATCATTATTTGACAGAAACTTCTGGGAAACTAGAAAACAGTATGGCAGAAGCTAGGTATAGACCAACGTCTCACTCCATACACCAGGATAAGTCAGAATGGATATTTGATCTAGAAATAAAGGGTGACACTACAAAACAAATTAGGGGAATTATCTGCAGATTTATGGAGAGGGAAAGAATTTATAACCAAATAAGACATAGAAAACATTATGAAAAGTGAACTAGATAGTTTTTTTAATTTTTTAAACATTTATTAATGAACTAGATAGTTTTGATTATGTTAAATTAAAAAGAGTTTGTGCAAACAAAATCAATACAACCAACATTAGAAAGGAAACAAATTTGGGGGGAAAATTATAGCAAGTGCCTCTGACAAAGGCCTCATTTCTCAAATATATAGAGAACTGATTCTAATTTGTAAGAATACAAAGCATTCGCCAATTGAAAAATGATCAAAGGATATGAACAGGAAATTTTCAGTGGAAGAAATTAAAACTATCTTAAGTTATATGAAAAAATGCTTCGAGTCACTATTGTTTAGGGAAACACAAATTAAAACAACTTTGAGATAGCGCCTCAGATCTATCAGATTGGCTAACATGACCAAAAATGAAAATGATAAATGTTGGAGGGGTGTGGGAAAATTGGAAACTGTTGGTGGAGCTGTGAATATATACAACCATTCTGGACAGCAATATGGAACCAGGCTCAAAGGCCCATAAAACTATGCATACCCTTTGACAGAGCAATACACCATTAGTTCTGTATCCCAAAGAGATCAGAGATAAGGGAAAGGGACCTGCCTATAGCCAAAATATTTATCATAGCCTTTCCGTAGTGACAAAAAATTGGAAACTGAGGGTATCCATCACTTGGTAAATGGATGAGCAAGGTGTGGTATATAGCTGTAATGTAATACTATTGTGCCGTAAGAAATGATGAACAGGATGAGTTCAAAAAATCCTAGAAATATGTGTATAAACTGATGCAAAGAGATATTAACAGAACCAGGAGGCTAGTGTATACAGTAACAGAAATACTGTATAATGATCATCTGTGAAGGACTAAATCATTATCATCAACAAGGCAAGTTTCCAATATAACCACAAGGGACTCATGATGAAAAATACTATCCACAGCCAAATAAGACTTACAGATCAAAGCATTCCATCTTCCACTTTATTTCCTTCATGAGTTTTTTTGTTGTATATATGATATGTATCTCCTATCATGACAAGGAATGTAGAAATACATATTGATATAATCCATCTCAGACTATTTACTTCCTCAAGGAGGAGGGAAGCATAGGGGAGGGAGGGAAACAATATGAATCCTGAAATGTCACAAAACAATTTTCATAAAATATTTCTTCATGCAATTGAAACAAAAAAGGACCAATACATAGTATTGATTCCAAGATGGAAGGTAAGGGTTTTTTTTATAAAGATATATTGTTTAAAGATGGGAGATAAGGTGTTTTTTTTAAAAAGATATGTTGTTTAAAGAATGACTTGATTATGTACACCTCCAGAGAAAGAGCTGATAAAAAGAAATGACATAATTTTACATAAATATATCTTTCTGCCAAATGATCCCTTCTCTGAGGGGAGAGGAAAGAGAGAGAGGGAGCTAATAAGTAAATTGATTTTTGTTTTAAAAAAGAGAGGGAGAGAAAGTGGAGGCATCTATTATTAATAGCATTTGCAAGTGTATAAGAGATATATATAGGGTGATAGTTAACAGGAATGGAAGGAGCAAGTAAGAATTTTGGCAGGGAATGGAGGAGACATGGATATGTTGATAGGTAGGAGGAAATAAGCCAATTTAGAGGGAGAGATTGAAAACAAGTGAAAAAGTGGGGCAACAGGATGGTCAATTTGTTGGAGGAGATGGGATATAATGGAATATAATAGAATAAGTGGAGGAGTGAGTCTAAGGAGTAAGGCCACTTCATCATCTGATTCTGAAAGAAAGGAGATGAAGAAGAGGGAGAAATGGGAATTCATGGCAAACAGTCTCAATATTTTCATGTAAAATAAGGGACAAGATTCTCAAATAAGAATGGGGGGGGAAGGGGCAGGCATGCGAGGTTTGAGCAGAGATGCAAAGGTTTGGAAGAGATGCTGTGGAAAACGAGATAGTGACTTGATAGAAGAGATATAAGATTATCTAGAACAGTGAAGGCCTAGTTGAGGTTCTGTAACATAAATTTATAATGACCTGAGTTTGACCACTTGTATGACTTTCTCCAGTCCTATTCAGAACCATCTATTTAGGAGCAATAGCAATGAATGTTGGGGGTGAACCAAGACTGAGGCTTGACTGGATAAAATCAACAGTATAATAGGAGAAAGGGCAGAGATATTCAAGAGAGGAGGACAATGTAGAAAAAAAGGCAAAGTGGGAAGAAGAGAGATACTAGATAGTAGAGAGGCATTTGCCTTGGGAAATGATACTTTTGTTTCCTCTCTGCCAGTGATGATTCCTTCATTTTCTTTTTCTTTCCTTTGCTTTAGCTAGCATTTGTAGTAAGTACAATATTAAATAGCAATGATGATAATGGACATCCTTGTTTTCGCTCTGATTTTATTGGAAAGGCTTCCATCTTCTCTTTATTGTACATAAAGCTTCTTTTTGGCTTTAAGTGTTACTTATCATTTTGAGGAAAATTCCATTTATTCCTGTTTTTATAGTATTTTTAAAATAAGTTTTTATTGGAGTCTTGCTTTTTATATTATCCTCAATCTTTTCCCTACCTTTCCCAGAGAGCCATTAGTTATTAATAAAGAATATTCTTCAAAAGAAATAAAAAGTGAAAATAATAGGAATATAATCAGCACAACTGATCAATATGTTGAAAAGTTCTGAAAATATGTAACACCTGTGGACTGCTCACCTCCATACAGGGAAGAATTTCACATATGAGCTCTCTTCATTTAAGGTGTCTGATTTTTTCTTTTTCTTTTTTTGGGGGGCTTTGTGCACTTCATCCTGTTTCAGTTCATATAGATAGTTCCATGCTACTCATTTTTCATTATTGACATTTCTCACAGCATAAAAATATTCCATTCACGAACTCTAATTTAGTTAGCCATCAGGCATGTTTTTATATGATTAAGAGATACTTCATATTTTCTTCTATTTTTTTAAGACTTTGACTTAGTTTTAGTATTACTTGTTGGGAGCCAAGATAGGGAGTAAAGGCAGGAACTCAACTCAACTTTTTCAATATTTCTCTGCAAACAATTTTAAAATAAGACCTCAAATTAAAATTTACCATGACAGAATCAACAAAAATTATAGGTGAGGAATTTCTAGTTCAAGACAGCTTAGGAGCTGGTTAGAGAAGTTTGTAACATTGGGATAGGAACTGGCCAGGGCTACTTGAAGCACACCTGACCAATACCAGCAGAAAGCCAAAGCTGCAACAGCCTCAAGAATTCTTAGTCCAGTAAAGGGGAAAAAGAAATTATTAGGGGAGACCTTTTATTGGCACTGGGCACAGGATCCAATATGCATAGTCCAATTCATATTTCAAGAGCAAGGAATACTATCAGACAGTGCTGCCCACCTCCCAGGTGAGCAGAACTTAATTTTAACATAAAGTTAAAAGTAGTTGGGGGAAAAGGAGCAAACAACAACAAAAAGGTATCTGATAATGAAAACTACTATATTGACAGACACAGAAGAAAACAATGTCAAAACATTTCAAAGAAAAGACTCAATGGAAGAAATCATGCAATTTGGACACAAGCTGACAAGAACTCCTAGAAAATATTACAAGGGATTTTTAAAAATCACATAAGAGATAGAGGAAATATTGGGGAAAGAAATGAGAGTGATGCAAGAAAGTTATGAAGAGAGAATCAACAGCTTGGCAAGAGAGGCATGAAACATACTGAAAAAAGCACTTTAAAACAAGAATTGGTCAGATGAAGAAACTGGAACAAAATTCCCTGAAAAGAACTCATTAAAAATAGAATTGGCCAAATGGAAAAAGAGGTACAAAAGTTCAATGAAGAAAATATTTTTCTAAAATTTACAATTGGATAAGGGGAAGCTAATGATTCCATGATATATTGTGAAAATATAAAAGAAAGAAGAATGAAAAAAATAGAAGAAAATAAGAACTACCTCATTGGAAAAACTAATGACCTGGAAAATGGATGTAGGTGAGATCATTTAAGAATTATTGGACTCCCTGAAAAGTATGACACCTCCCCCCCACTCCACACCCACAAAACACCTAGATATTATTTTTCAAGAAATTTTCAAGGAAAGGGATCCTGATATCCAAGAAACAGAGGGTAAAATAAAAATTGAAAGAATCTACTGATAACTTCCAGAAAAAGATCCCAAAAGGAAAACTCCCAGGAATATTAAAGCTAAATTCAAGCACTTCCAGGACAAGGACAAAATAATGCAAGTAGCCAGAAACAATTCAAATATTGTTGCATCTCAGTCAGATTCATACAAGATTTAGCATCTTTATATTAAAGGAGAGGAGGTCTTAAAATAAGATATTTCTGGAGATAAAAGAGCTAGAATTACAAAGAAAAAGAAGGCATTCAGCAAAACTGAGTTCAGATGAAAAATAAAGATATTTAATGAAATAGAGGACTTCGGACATTCCTATTGAAAAAATCAGAGCTGAACAAAAAATTTGACATTCAAAAAGAAGTCTAAAGGGAAGCATAAAAATATAAACATGATAAAGAAATCATAAGGGACTTTAAAAGTCCCTTTAACTATTTATATCACAATATGAGAAAATGATGTTTGTAACTCATAAAAACTTTATGAGAATTAGGGATGATAGAAGAAGTCTGCAAAGACTGAAGATATAAACTTCAGTCAATTATATTGGGATAACCTAAAAAAATAGATGAGAGAGAAAAGAGGAAGGAAAAGGAAAAATGATGAATATTTATCTCACATGAAAGAAGTGCACAAGTAATAGCTTTAAAAGCACAGGGGAAATGGGGATGAGATGGTCGCAAGTAGTGCCTGAAACTCATTCTCATCAGATTTGGTTCAAATTGGGAATAACATACACACTCAGTTCATATAGAAATGAGCTTTACCCTAAAGGAAAGTAGGAGGAGATAGGGATAAAAAAAAAACAGGCTGGGGTGATGAAAAAGAGTTCAGAGTAAGGGAGGCAGTAGTCAAACGCAAAACAGACTTTTGAAGAAGGGTAGGACAAAAAATTAGAGAAGGTCAAAGATTTAAAAATAGGATGGAGGGAAAAACACAGTATTCACAACTGTGCTTGTGACCTAGCATGAAATGACCTAGCAAATATAAGGTGATAGGAGAATGAATTAGAAAGGAGTATCCAACAATATGTTGTCTAAAAAAATGCACTTGAAACAGATACACACAGAATAAAAACAAGGGGTTGGAGCAGAATGTATTCTGCTTCAGCTGAAATTAAAAAGGCAGGGGTAGTCATCATGCTTTCAGAGAAAGCACAAATAGACTTAGTTAAGAGATAAAGAAAGAATTTATATTTTGTTAAAAGGTACCATAGACAATGAAGTTACGTATACACATACACACACCAAATGACAGAGGCTCAAAATTCTTAAAGGAAAAATTAAATGAGTTACAGGAAGAAAGATTATAATTGCATTAGTGTAGGAGCTCAACTTTTCCCTCTTAGAACTAGATAAATCTAACCACAAAATAAATAAGGAGATGAATAGAATTTTTAAAAGTTTAGGTATGGTAGACTTTTGGAGAAATTTGAATGAAAATAGAAAGCAGTATGCCATTTGCTCAGCAATATATGTCACTTTCACAAAAATTGACCACATATTAGGGCATAAAAACCTGGGACTAGGGGACTTTTGGTCTGCCTCAATGGAAGACTGGCAAAAAGAGACAACCTGGTGCAGATAATGGAGAAGTCCTATGCCCCTTTGGATGAAGAATATCAGACCTCTGAGGAAAACCTTCTTTGTCCCATATGGGGGAAGCTCAGAGGTTCTGAGAGTTGAGAGGAGAGTGGTTAGTCCTTACAGCGAGTGATGCCTGTATTTTTTTAGTGGTCACCTTGAGTTTTAGGAGTATTGATCCAAGCTGACCATCTGGGACCCTGGATCCAGGGAGAAAAGGGCTGAAACACAGAATGGAAAAATGTGGAATGAAAACACTTGGATGAAACCTCAGTTGGACAACTGCCAAAATTTATTCATTTCTCCAATGAGGATACTGAGGTTTGGAGAGGTCAGGACATTTGACTTACGTCACACGGAGAGCAAGAGAAAAGGAAAATCCATCTTCTTTTCCTGATTCTGTGAACTTTTCTTGGCTGTCCTCTAGCTCTGGAATTCTCTCCTCATTTAAGTTCAAGGTGCAACTAAATCCCACCTTGTACAAGTAAACTTTCCTAATTCCATTTAAAGGTAGTGGCTTCCTTCTTTATTTATCTCCCATCTATCCTCTCTATAACTCTTTGTTCGTGGTTATTTATAGGTTTTCTCTTCTATTAGATAGCAAGTTCCTGGAAAGGAGAAACTGGCATCTTCTTACCTTTCTTTATACATTCAGTGCTCCTGGTTGTTAGTGGACAACATAACCCTTTTAGTTAGGTGATAAAGTGGATAGTGCAGACATAGGAAGATCTGAGTTCAAATCCAGACTCAATCACTTACAAATTTTTTTTTAACTCTGGACAAGTTACTTAACTACTACCTTCCCTGATTACATCGTAAGTCAAAAGTGGAGACAATATTAGCACCTATCTCCCAAGGTTCTGCTGGAGATAGTGATATAATTAGCATAAAGTGCTTTAAATGCCGGCTATCCATTTAAACACTTTCGTCTCCAGAAGTCCACTCTACAGCCACACTGTTCAAGAGGGTGGCTGCCTTACCTGGAGCACTTTTTCAGGCAGGTCCTAAATATCTTTTACTATCTCTTCCCAGATAATACCTCAGAAACCTCATGAGATCATACCCATTTCTCCAAAGATGATCAAATAAGCCTTGCTGCCATATCTACAATGCTCATTTCAATTAGATTACTTTGCTGATATATTTTGGAAGTTATTCTGAGACTATATGTGAGAGAGAGATAGAGACAGAGACAGGAAGACAGAGACAGATGCAGAGATGAAGAGACAGACACAGAGAAAGTGAGAGATAAATGGAAATACTAAAGCGAGAAAAGATGGTGAAACAGAATGAGAGAGTACATAGAGTATAGTAGAGTCAAAGAGCTCATAATAGCATGGAAAGGTGAATGGAAAAGAAAGGTTAGAAGTCAGAGGAAGGCTGAGGAGGCTGGATAATTAACATGACATGGAGTCATGGATCACCAAAAGGACAGGAGTATATTTTCATTGCTGTACACTAAGACAAGCCATCTCAGGGTGATACAGGTTCTACATACTCATGTACCAATCCCTATGATCCACAACTCTTCCTTCCGCCCAGAGAAGGAGCCTCAGATTTATATTTGCAATCCCAAATCAACCTTGATACCCATTCAAAAGGTGACATTCAAGAAACTCATCAAGCTATAGAATAGCTCCTATATTACAGAGTATGGTCAGGATCAAGGGCAGTATTTGGGAATCAGGCAGGTTTCTCCACAGATCTTACCTGAATGTGGGAACCTTAATCAGTTCATGATATTGATATACTAGCCCTATTGAAATCTCCCAACCACCTGTAGGCTGATATTAGAAAGTTTATAAGTCCTATACCAGGACAGAGAAAAGTGGATAGCCCCATCTATTTGTGTAATATTTGTTTTCCTTGCATAAAAGGCCCTCGATTTTTGTCTAGAAGCATTATTTTCACTATTGTTCAAATGTTTGATTCCTTTCCTTTGTCTCCTATTGTAAAGGTGAAAATTAATGGTTGAACAATAATTTTATGAAATTATGTGTTTGCCAATATTTATTATATCTCGAGTCAAAAATTTAGTAGAGGGGAAATAATAAAGTGGTGAACTATGAAAGAAGTTAGAGAAAATACCTATACTAATCCTTAGCCAGGAGGGCCATGGTGAGTAATCACTGCAGCCTCCTTCAAGATGGAAACTAGTCTCTCCAGAAACTAGGAAAGGAGTCAGCCCTTTTCACTAACCCAAGAAATAGTCCAGGAGTCAAAGTCCAAGCCCACGATCCAAGCCACAATCTCCAGCGAAGACTCTCCCCAGTCAGGAGACTATCTCCACAAGGCTGACTCCATCCACAGGATTCATGGCTTTTTATGGTGACTTCCCATCCCTGCCCCTCTTCACAGGGGCCAATCACAGTTTCCAAATTGTCTAGCACTGCCCAGGGGTGGTAGCTGTGAGACTGACTTCTAAAACTCACCTTTTGGAGAGGTGAATACTCATCCTGGCTGATTGAGTTTCCAAGGGTGTGAATTCATTCCGTGGTTTTCCAGCTCCTCCACCTAGTTCAATTTTGTGTTGATTCAATCAAAAAGTGGACAAAGAAGAGTTAATCCTGTCTTCACAATCTAGTGAGGTACTTAAGTTAGTGTTAACTCAGGATAGACAATAGAGCAAAGAATTCTCTTTCACACTATCCTTCAACAGTGGATGTTTTCTTATTAGGATAATTAATACTGCTACTAGCATTCCAAATCCTCTTTTCTCAGGTAGCCAATCCCTCTCCATAGCACCTAGCTCCTATGAAATTCTTGTGGACCTTTCATTACCTCCTTATAGTAATGGTGTACATTTTGTTCATTGGGCCTTCTTCAACACTGTATCACTTTATATAGATCCTTCCATGCTTTTCCTTGTTCATCATAGCCATCATTTTTCTTTTGGATTCCTTCATTAATTGTAAGCATGTGCCAAGCACAAAATGGAGAACTAATAAAGTATAATTGACTTGATCATATAACTTGTTTTACATTTTTTGCCTGTTGTATCTAGCATTAGGCTATGAGCTCCTTGAGGGCAGGGACTGTCTTCTAACTCTTCTTGTATCCCCACCACTTAGCACGGTGCCTGCTACATAGAAGGCACAATAAATATTGGGCTCACTGACCTTATGGGCCCACATCTTGTCTGTTCTCTGAGCCATCTTCATGCCACAGGAAGTAGGGACCCTGGGGATGAGTTCCCCATCTCACCCCGAGAAGGGACAGCATAATGAGGACAGTACCAAGGCCTCGTCCAAAGTTAGAAGCCCCATGCCTTAGGGTCATGAAGGTCAGAACTTAAGGCAATACCTTCCTGTTGCCCTGCATTGAGGTAAACCCAAAATTCTTGGGGCAGGTCTGTCTCCCACAGCTTTCACTTGTGTCTGGATTACATCATTGAGAATAGGGAAGAATGCTAATGAGCTAGTTGTGTTCATAGCTCCTAGGTCAGTGATGGCAAACCTTTTAGAGATGGTGTCAAGCCCTGCCCCCTCCACCCCCAGACTGAGTGTCATGCCCCTCCCCACCACTGAGTGCCAGGTGTGCCCCTCCTCCCTCACCCCACATAGAGAAGGGAGGAAGCACTCCCATTGGACTGCTGGGTAGAGGGGAGGGTGAAGTGAGGAATGTCCTCAGGGAGTAGAGGGGGGAGGGGTGTGGCCTGAGCACTCCACTCCCCTCCAGCTCTGCTGCCTGTGAGCCACCCACCTTACTTCCTGTGTACTCCCATTAGGCTGTTGGCCAGAGGGGTGGGGAAATATGAAAAAATGTCATTAGGCATGGTGGAGAGGAGGGGAACAGCTCTGCTCCAGTCCCTCTGTCCTAGTAATGAACTCTGGTGGGATGTGGCAGGGAGGGAAGCCTTTCACCCACAGAGAGCATTCTGTATGCCATCTTTGGCACCCATGCCATAGGCTCGCTATCACTGTTCTAGGGAATAGACTGAACTGCAGGATAAAAAGCTGATTGATTGGGAACTAGAAGGGCCCTTTAGGCCACCAAATCCAAACCTATCATTTTATAGGTAAGTTAACTGAATCAGAGAGCTAAATGACTTGCCAAGAGTTCCACAACTAGTAAACATCTGGAGCAGGATTTGAACCCAAGGTCTTCCCAACTGTAAGCCCCCTTCCCTGGTCACTCTTCTATGTTCTCTCCCAGAAGAGTATATCTGGAAGTGTCAGAGGATCATAGCACTGAAAGTAGGAAGAAACCTTAGAAAGGATCCATCCAAAACAATTCATTTCAAAGAAGAGGGTCCTGAGGTTCAAAGGTGCTAAGTGACTTATTCCAGGTCACACAGCTATTGAAAGATAAATGTGAAGTAACACCAGGTGTATAAATGATGGGGTCATTGCTAAGTGGGTCTTGTCCAAGGAATTGATTGATGACTCGAACTGACTCCATTTTGAGGAAACAAACTTTATTATAAGAGAATATAGTAACAAAGTAGCTCATATGATAAGTAATTAGGGTAAGGTAATGAGGCAAGGAGGCATAGGAAATAGAGAGTGAAAGAAAGAGAAGTATAAGGAGTAAGAGTTCTCAGGAATGCTTTTTTTTTTCATTAAAACCCTTACCTTCCATCTTAGAATCAATACTGTATATTGGTTCCAAGGCAGAAGAGTGGTAAGGGCTAGGCAATGGGGGTCAAGTGACTTGGCCAGGGTCACACAGCTAGGAAGTGTCTGAGGCCAGATTTGAACCCAGAACCTCCCATCTCTAAGCCTGTTTCTCAATCCACTGAACCACCCAGCTGCCCCCAGGAATGCTTTTTATCTCACTTAGTTACTAGGCAAAGACTTATTTGTTTGGGAAGTTGTTGCCCTGTATCTGCAAGGAACTCATGTCACTTTACCCATGGTTCACTCTAGTCTGCATGGCTTTACTCATGGCTCAATCTGCCCATGGAGGGGAGCAAACTTCAGTGTAATTGGGATGCTAATGATATGCTAAATATTCTAATATAACCTTAGTTCAAGTTTTGCTCTTTTCTGAGCAGACTCTAAGGAAGGTATTGAAAGTGGAAATTGAGCATTGTTTCAAGCTAGTCCTGTGTGACTGGGAAATTGAACCACCTGTACTTGTCCAGAGACCCCAACCAAGGACCTTGGTTATGTCTAAAGATTGAGGTGAGAGCTTTTCTCATCATCAGGACTCTAAGCAACTCTTACATCTTATTTTGAAAGGTGGCCCCATTCTAATCAACTAGTTATTATTTATGTGTTCTTTGGATAGTGTACAGCTACTTGGCAGGGTTTGTGGGACGTTAAAAAATGGTGCACATCACTCCCCACTCCAAATAACACTGGGTTAGAGGCAAAGGCCAGTCTTCTGGAATGACTTCCTGCTGAATAGGGGCACAGGATCAGAGATGAGCATGGAGTCTTGTATTAATTGGTAGGGCAGGGGTGAACCTGAGGCTTCTGGGAATGAAAGGCAACAGCAACAGTGTCCAGTGGTGGGAGGTATACTCGTTGGGGAGCAGCCACCATCTGGACCTGAGAAATCTGAGAGGCCAAAAATTTCACAAAGCAATTGAGCAGGCATGAGTCAACCAGAAAAAGAAGTAATAGTGAAAGAAAGGGGGCATGAGGGCATACCACCAGGTACCTATGGTCAGGAAGGACTTGAGGGAGCTGCAGAGGGATGCTAGGTCACCATTTACATCCTGGAGCCAGGCTTGTTGATAAATTGTGTCAAGGTTCTCTTCAACCTCTCCAGTTGTGTTGATCCAAGTGAAGGAAGAGGATGAATCAATGGCTGCAAATACTCTTCCTTCCTCTAGTCTAGAGTCTTTATGGTTCTCTAGCACCAGGTTGGCAAGTGAATTCAGGGACTTCTGGGGATTTATAAGTTCTTAGTAATGTTACTGAGATAGGATTGATGGTGCACAAACCCACTACTGTTGGGAAATCTGGACCTTTTTTTTTTGTTTGTTTGTTTGTTTGTTTTACTGAGACTTTGTATCCCCTTTCTCCCAGAAAACTTGGGATCCTGACAGAGTCTATATGTGAGGATTCAAAATCAGGGCTGCAGATAAGGATGTCATCTACATATTGGATGGCTGCATTTTGGATGAGGTGGGAATCCCTTAGATCCTTGCTAAGGGCAATGCGGAATGTAAGGGGACTGTCCCTAAATCCTTGGGGGATGACTGTCCAAGTATATGTTGTGGGAGGGGGCCAGCTAGTGACACCAACTCAAAAGTGAACTGAGAGTCCTTGTATTGGAAAACACAGAAAAGGCATCCTTGAGGTCTAGGGTTGAAAACCAAGCTGTGGTCCTGAGGGTCTGGGATGGTGTCTGTTAGGTGGAGGATAATAGGACACATAGGGATTACAGCCTCATCAACAGCCCTGAAATCCTGCGTTATCTAATATTCCCCACTTGTTCCTTTGTTTGCTTGTTGCAAGGAGGGTGGGTGGATATCAGAAGCTCACAAAAGCTGAAGAAAATGGTCTATCAAAGGTTGAAATCCTGCCCTGGCCTCTGGGCTTACGTGCTATCACTTCCTCTGGGGGAACTTGCTAAGATATTTCAAGTGGACAATCACAGGGTCTGACTGGATTGCCCTTCCATATCTCAGACTCAGGGATTGACCTCTTCCCATGCAGAGGTGAAAATGTGTGCGTGTGGGAGGATGGGACACCTGCTTAAAGGCTCATCTAAGAGTGTGAAGGTGCCAGCACAGGAGGAATTTCCAACAAGGCTGAAATATGTCCCCATTTTTAACATAATGTCTCTTTCTAGCAGGTGGGCAGGGCAAGAGAGGATTACCAAAAAAAAAAAATCTATGCTGGTATAAAAATTCATCAAACTGGCAGGGAAATGGGTGAGTTTCTAAATTACTCTTCTGGTGCCCCTTGAACCCAACTATGTAATGCCTAGAGGGTCTAATGGGGCCTGAGAACTGGGATAGCTCAGAGTAAGTAGCTCCCATATTTAAAAGAGATAATATATTTACTGCCACATCTATCACAACCCTGGGTTCAGCCATAGTGATGGAGAGGGAGGGAACCAAACCAAACCCTGTGCCCCATTATTCCAAGACCAGGGGAGACTGGAGGGCAGGGAGCTGGCTTGTGGCTTAACCTCTTGGGAAGTTGTTTCCAATGACCTTCCTGTCCACAATTAAGACAAAACCTGGTGGCTTTGACTTCAATGGGCAATCTCTAAATCAGCGGCCCTCCTTACCACACTTAGAACACAAGGCAGACTCCCACTGGTTCCCTTTTTGGTTGGTGGAGATGGCAGCTGCAATCATCCACGCCTGTCCCTTGTTATGGGCTCGAGCCTTACAGTCCTTCTTCTCAGACTCTACCAGATCCCTGTTGTTAAAAACTTTAAAGGCCACACAAAGCATCTGGGATGAGGGAGTTTGAGATCCCGTGTCTAACTTTTGTCATTTCCTGTCCATATCTGGGGCTGGGTATTCCATAAAGTACACATTAGGGATAATCAGGCCTCCTGGGCTTTCAGGTACTATGTTGGTGTACTTTTTCATGACTTCTCCAAGCCTTCTCTGAAATGAGGCTGGATTTTTCTTCCCTACTCTGGGTAACTTCCTTAAGTTCTTCATAATTAGCCTGCTTCCTCACTCCCTGCTGCATGCCTTCCATCAGGCACCTTTGCATGCGGTCTCTTTTTCTCCCTATCTCCATGTAACTGATAATCCCAACAGGGGTCAGCCACTGGACCAGCAATAACCCCCATGGGACATCTATCTTCTGCATTCATTTCAGCTATGTCATCCCCCACCTTCAGGATGAATTCCCAAATCCCCTGGTTTCATCCATGGTTCAGCAGGAGGAAACAATGAGGTGTGAATCTGCCCAGGTCAAGTCAAACTGCAGTCTCACTGCCTTAAACCCCATTATGAACTTGGTGAGGTTCTGGGAAAAGCTTCCAAGTTCCTCCTTGATCTGGGAGAGGTCTGACATGGAGAAGGGGACATGAACCTGCACCATCCCTTCTCCCAGCACTACCCCTCTTAGAGAGTAGAAAGTTTGGAGGTCTTCAGGCAGAGATGTGTATTGGGCACCACTCCATGCATGGCAGATGCTGGGCAGTGGCAAATGTAGTGCTGGATAGAGAACAGAGAAAGATGGGGAGAAAACTGATCACAGGGCTGTTCTCTCTGTCTCTGGCTGCCCTTTCACCTTTATAGAGAAGGGGCAAAGTATTGTGGGAGCCTCATAGGAAAAATGAATGCTTGCCAGAGATTGACAAGCAAGCCACTTTGACAAAGGCAGTAGGATTAACCCATGTTTGGGTGCAGCTTCACAAATAGTAGGAGAGGAACTCCTTGGTCCTTCCTCCTTTACCTCTCTTCCTGGTGTTTACGGTTGGAATAGGATGGAGAGAAGGAAGCTTTTCTTAAGTCAGATCATTTATCACTGGGTCTCTCTCCAATTTACCTCTCCCAAACTCTTGTCCTATCTCTCTCAATATGTGAAGAAAGAAAAAAAAAACAATCACAATCCCCTTCTGTCTTCTATTATCAGGTCTTACATTTCATGTCAGAGGGAGCAAACTCTTCTTGGATGTGCATGGCAGTTAAGGTTGAGAGTTAGATAATACTGAACCAGAGAAAAACAATTTATGCATTCCTTCAATATGAGAAACCTGATAGGAGAGGATTCTCTACTGCAGAGAACTAATTTTAATGTTGTATCCACTTGTAATGTTGATATTCAAAATTTTCTGTCTCTTATCCAAGCCAAAAGAGAAGCCCCTTGAAGGATGATCCTAGGAATATCGTTGTATTCCTTCTCTTAAGGATACTGCTTGTTAATCAGGTTTGATTGGGCCCCCACTGAACTGGGACCCAGAATTTTATTTTTTTATATTTATTTTTATTTAACTGATTTCCTTTGCCCAGATTACTGGGGACTGCTGAAATCTCATGGCCAGGCCACATTTTCCACTGATCTCTGCTCAACAATATGGTGATAATCAGGAGAAGCTGAGAATTCTTAGTCCTCATTGTATCACATAATCCACCCTCTATTTAACTAACATGTTAAGTCTTCCCAGTGAATCTTCCCATATGTTGCATCTATACATTTAGGATTGTCTCTACCGGATGCATAAGGCCCCAAAGACATTATACATTTCATTGAGGGTCTACACTTGGGTATTTCTTAACATATTAAAAAATTATTGATAGTTGCATTGGCAAGGGGCCATTAGGGGGCATTCCTCCCTTTTGGCACAAGGGTTTTACAAGATAAAATCATGGTGCATGGGAAGGACAGAAGTGAATGGAGGACCCAAATACCCTGCAATTCAGTTCATTATATCCAAATGCTCACTCAGTGTTTCATGATGTAGTGTTTGATTTCTGGGGACATGTTCTCTTGCTGTCATCTTGTTAGTTTGACTGGATTTATGATGGTCCTTAAAGGATAACACAAAACAACGATCCAACATGGTAAATATTTATTTACAACTACAGTAGACTTTGTAAAACATATATGGCTAAGCTACTGATTTAAGAATGCACTAAATAAGTCACAAAATAATATATGAATCATCTTTCCCAAAAATATGAGGAAATATATATGTACGTATATGCATATATAAAATTATAACAATTCTCCAATATATCTCCAAGGTCTAGTGGACATAGCTTATATCCTACAAGCATGTAGGTCAGGTGTAACAGTATTGCATTACCCACCATCTGCCATGACTAAAGAAAGTTTCCAGGCCAAAGGAAAACAAAAAGGACAGGAGTCTGACAAAAAGGAGTATGGGATCCTTTTGTCTGATTTCACGACTCTGTCCACAAGTCATAAGGATGGTGAGCCAGAGTCAGAGCCCCATAAGGATGTTCTTACAGACTAAGTCAGAGGAGGCATCCCTCATACCTTTTTCAACTCTCCCCAAGACACCACCCTCCCTTTGGCACTGACATTTGTCACCCCTACAGGGATCAATAACATCCACGATCATCTATTCAGCAGCACTGATCAGTGGCTTGTTAGCAATCCCTTTGTAGTTTTCCTGGAATCAGACTCCAACACCAATTACAGTCCTATAAAATTTAATAACCAGTGGCAGCTTTCAATAGTCAAAGCCAGTGTTGGCGAGCCTTTTCCAGTTTTGAGTGACCAGAGGGCACATTCAAGCCATCTGTGAGCCCTGCATTACTGGAGAGAGCTGAGGGAGGAAGTACTTGCTTTGGGTGACTGGACAGAGGGGTGGAGCATGCAAAACATTTCCTTGGGTGCTGGGAAGAGGGGGAACGGAGCAGCTCTCCGAGTGCCGGCTCTGCATGCATGCCATGTCTTCACCAACGCTGCTAAGCTTTAGGGTATGCAATGCTGTTAGGGCTGTTAGACAGTGTAAACTGATTCTTCAATACCAAATAGCATTTAAAATTCTATAAATTGAAGTTTTTAAAAAATCCTACTTAAAACTAATAAAAAAATTAAAAAGATCATTTCTCAAACCCTAATATACAACATAACAGTTAAAACATGTGCATTCCCCCAAAAAATACAGATTGATTATTTAACATGATTATTATACATGGTCACATGGTCACAATTCTCAGTATGCATGTATATAAGTTTTTCTCTTGGTAAAATCTTGGTAGAGACTTTAATACAGCAACTAAGGCAAAGTCTGAAAAGGACAAAAATTCCTAGAATTAAAAAGGCCCATTTGATCACACTTGCTAACAACTGTCCCCCATAGCCATGAGATGTTCCACCATGCACCACTCTAAACAATTTAATAAGTGTCATTCAAAATCCTTTCAAGCTTATGGATATCAGTAACAATTACACCTGATCTAGTCATGTAAGAACAGGATTCATTAATGAGAGCACAGTTGACCCCAGAAGCAACCATAAACATATCAAAGACTAGCTGATTTTGAATTTTGTCTTTGCCAAGGAATCTGCCTCCTCCTGGAAGAAGATAGCTTTAGAAATTCAGGAGATGGCTTGAATTGCACTGTGAGCCAACCTCATCAGATATATTTCTCAACCTCATCAGAGATATTTCCAATAAAATCTCTTACTGCCATCATCCTAAAATTGGGTAGAGCAGCCCAGAAAGATCTCTGAGCTGCAGATCTATTGAATTAGGCCTAGATGTATATGCCACCAAGTGCCCAGATTCCTAGCCATGGACTTGTCTACTTGACCAATAAATTGAGGATGTATCAACACTGGTGGGGTTAGATAGGCCAGGCCATAGGTCCCATACCACCCTTGGGGAAGGGAAGTGTAAGCTTGAGGAGTTACAAACATAGAATTGCCCAGAGTTCACCAAACCCCATGGGAATTTGGCCTTCAATTGTGATGAGGCAGTAACAGTTGCCAAGAATATATATGATGGGATCTTTCCTCTACGCTACTGAGCTTTGTATTAGGACAGATAAATGTTGTGATAGGGAATGGAATAGTAAGGTTGTATGTTACTGCCTCTCAATGGTCCCTTGCCTCTTTTAACACACAAGTCAAAGGTGGGTAAATGGTCAGGCAATGGTAGTGGGTATCCCATATATTTGAAAATCACCTTAGATGACATGTTAAAATCAACCAAGATTTAAAAATCTGTCAATCTTCAAAGAGCATTGATGGTGGTTGTGACCAGGCAGATAGGATCTACTTGTCACTACTGATATGACATATAACAAAAAAAGATTTGTGTGCTAATATATGACCCTTGTTAGGAACAAATTGAGATAAAATCTCATATGGACTGGAATTTTTGTCCATGAAAAAACAGAGGTCTGATGGAGCTGGTGACAGACTCAGCAGCCACAAGATCCATTGGTCTTGCCTTAGTGTAGAGTATGTTTTATTTGGCTAAGAACCTAAATAATAGCTTTATCCTTAGTCCAGTCATCAAAAGAAGGAATAAAAGAGGAAAATGTAATATGGCTTCATGCTGAGAATGAAATGCCAAATGAAGGTAGCATTTTTTTTAACAAAACAAACTAAATTAGGCTTACCTATAAGAATACTAATCACAAAAAGATAATAAGAATAAAAGCAAAACCAAATCCAAAGACAAATATAGTCAAAAATTTACAATGAAAGTGATAGGATACAGTTCATCAGGATCACTAGACAGTACCAGTTTTACATACAAGCAATTGAATCCAAGAGTTTATTTTCTCCAATTTTCATGGCAGTTGGAGTAGTTAGCAACACTTGAAAGGGATTTCCCAAGCAGGTTGAGTACTTCAAGTTTGCTCACAATTCTTTATATACACCTTGTCTCCTGGGTGTAAATCATGGAGTGAGAAGTCCAAGGGTCATGCCTTTACAGCTGCCCCAGAGTCATGACATTCATGCATTTTGACCTGTAATTCTTGTATAGAAGAAGCAACAGAAATGTCTCCCTACTAGTTATGATGTGTATGCAGGGGGAAAAGGCTTAGCCTGTCAAAAAGCTTTTCAAATAGTGAGACATGTAGATCTCCCCTAGGTCTGCTGTACAGGTAAAATAGGGCTAAGAGGAGAAACTCAGGTCACTTCAAGTGACTCTCAGTGCATAGTCTGACAATCATGTTTTAAAGTTCTCTATCTGTTCAACTAGTCCTGAGCTCTGGGGATGGAAGGGTGTATGGAATTTTGGAGTAATTCCCAAACAAGAATAAACCTGGGATAAAAATCGAATCAGGAAAATGAGTTCCCCTCTCTGAATCAATGTTTGTAGATGGACCAAATCAGAGAACAATTATGGAAGGCTTTTATCCAACTGGTGAGTTGGTCCTCTATAATAAGACAAACTTTATAATGTACAGCTTTAGGCAGAGCTACAAGGGGCTTAGTCTTTTCCCCATAATGGGGAATCCATTGTCTACAGAACCCTGTACCCCCAAGCTTACTCCCATCTGCCTCTAAGAAGATGGAGCAGAGTCTCTGAATAGCTTCAATGCACTTGAGGGAAATGGAGCAGGTTCCAGCAGCTAAAATAAAGCTCAAATATTCCACATTTGGAAGGCACCAATGAACCTTTGACCTATAAACCCCACTCTTTGGTGGAGTTTTAAGGACATGTCTACTATCTTCCTGGTATGTTTCTGCAACTGGTGCTACTAAAAAGAAATCATCAACATATTGAACTAAGATAGAACCTTTAAAAATGATAGCAACCAAGTCCTGCTGTAAAATTTGAGAGATTAAGGTCAAGCTGTCTATGTAATCAAGTCCATATCCAGTAGGAACCTTTTCAGATTAAAGTGAATATTTTCCTAGAATTTATATGGACAGGAATGGAGAAAATGTGGAACAGAAATCTGTGAATATAAAACATGTAGCTTCCCTAGGGATTGAGGTGATGGTTGCAGGATTTGGAACCACTAGATTCCTAGGTATAACATGTGAATTAACTGCATACAGATCATGTACAAACCAATAAACAGGCTTCCCATCTGGGCCTGACTTATGCTTTTTATTGGGAGAATTAGCAAATTATATTCAGATTTGCATGAAATCATTATCC
Source organism: Gracilinanus agilis (assembly GCF_016433145.1). Taxonomy (NCBI): domain Eukaryota; kingdom Metazoa; phylum Chordata; class Mammalia; order Didelphimorphia; family Didelphidae; genus Gracilinanus; species Gracilinanus agilis. The sequence goes on along the minus strand of NC_058130.1, from coordinate 788,413,847 downwards.
CCATTCTCAATCAATGAATCAATTGTTGGGGATATCCTTTCACTAGTTTCCTTGTTTAAAGGATACTAAGGAATGGAAGGTGAAGGGGGTACCTTTTGCCTTAAACTGAACAAAAACAACTGACATAAGCAGGCCTGCATCAGAAGGAAATGAGACCCAGAAGATTCAGGAATGTCTGCTGGGATTTCAAAGGAAGGGGCTACTATCTCCTTACTATCCAAAAGGAGGCCTGGGTATAAAGTCAGAGAATCCTCAGGCAACTGTAGGGATGAAAAGTCATCTGGAGACCATGATCTCACGGTCCTAAGTTTACATAAGCGATATTTCCCTAATAGATTCAAAGGGAAGTCAGGCATTAGGAGGAATGAATGTTCTGATGACAAGGGCCCCATGGACACAACAGGAGGAAAAAGTTAATTAACATTTTGAGGCTTCCCTGACACTCATATCACATTTAAAGAACCAATGGAAGGATGTTCAGAATTGAGTTTGCCCACTAAGACTGATCTGGAAGCCCAGTGTCCAGGACCAATCATGATAAGGGCCCCCCAACACTGAGTCATATAAGACTCTTTTCTAGAGGGAAAAGAACAGACTGGAATAACTGCCATCAAAACATCAGGGTCTAGAAAGGAGTAGATACCAGCCTCAGACTCCAAGGTCCCTTCCCCTCCCTCTCACCATCACCAATCATGTTTCCTCTGGTTATTCCTTTGGCATCCTCCACAATGACCACAGTTCCCTTGAGTGGCACTCTGGTTTGCTTGAGGAGAAGTGTGCATTCTGTTTGAGTCTCTGTTGTTATTCCAGCTTTTATTTCTAAACTCCCAATTTTTCCTCTTACAATTTATTGCTACATGACCTGGCCTGCCACAGAAATAACAATGTATTGACCCTCTATCTGTTAGCTAGGTCAGAGTTTTAGAGACCTCTTTTAAAGGAGCTTTGAGTTCCTCAATGGCAGAATTTAAAATTGGTGCCTCTCTTTCTCTAACCTGTTTAACTCTCATTTTTAGCTCACACCTTTGAAAAATATATACAGTTCTCCTTTTCAACTGTTCTATATTCATTCTAGCCCAGCCTGGATAATGCTTGGGAAAATACTCCTATACTGTGAACCACAAGGAGTGATTCACAAAATGGTGCTGTATAATAGGAGCATCATTGGCCTTAATGGGATCTAAAAATGCATATCCTCTAGCTGCTTCACATGCTCCATCATAAAACTGGTTTGCACATTCATTTTCTTCCTGATTAACATTCAAATTTTTGTCAAATTTGGGGTGCATAGAGCAGTCTCTCATTCCTTCCAACAGTGCCTTCCTGGCCTCACATAACCTCACATGGTCCTCAGGATTATCAGGGTTCCATTGTGAGTCCTGTAATGGCCAATGCTTCCTATCATCATTTTAAGAATTCTTATCCTCCTCCAAAATTGCCTGTCTTTCTCCTTCAGTAAGACATGCATTAGATCCATTACATCACCTCAGCTTGGATTAAAACTCCAAAAAATGGCCTCAAATCAGAGAACAATGAATAGTTCTAAATCAAATCTGGGTGTGTCTTTTACCCCCATGTTGAGATAAGGGGGAGAGCAGCACATAATTTCTTAATCACTAAGTTGCTTCTAGAATCATGTGCACTTCCCTCAGAAGAAATAGGCCTTTAGGGGAGTCATTTTCCACTAATGAGACTCTATAGAGTCCACGTGAAAACTGAGTAGAGAAAAGGAGGAGGCGGCTCTAGTTAAGGTGGAATGCAGAGAGTTGTTGGGGAAGTTGAGGCAGGAGCAAAGTGATGAGATGAAGGAGGGGTGCAGAATGAGAGGGTGTGGTGAGAAAGGGTTGGTCCCACCTGGGGAAGCGGGGATGGAAATGGCTAGGGCTTCAGGAGGTGGAATAGAATTGGTAAGGTCCAGAAATGGTGAGAGCCTTGAGAAATGGGTTGGAGCAAAAGTCAGAACTATGAAAAGAAATAGAGAAAGGATCTGGGCATTGGTGAAAAGAATGTGTAGGGGACGGAGGAGGAAAAGAAACTTTGGGCAGGGTCACCAAAAGGAGGGAATAGGAGCAAGCTCAGATAATGGCAGAGAAGCCAGATGAAAATATATGAAAAAGCAGTAGAAAACTGGTTATAAATTTGTCTCATTGGTTGAACCTTAGTAGAATCATCAAGTAGCACAGCCCAAATATACCAATAATCTGATTATTGGGGGGTTTTATTTCCAATAGCTAATTTTAACTTTCCTAACATCTTAAAGTCAAAAGATCCAAAATGGGGCCAACTGGGTTCCCCAGTTGGGGTAGTTCTGGTCTTAAAACATTTCTTACAAAGGCTAATGACCTCTTAAGGCCATTCCTGGCTCTATTGGCAGTGATTTCTTTTTCCTCACAAGATAAGCAATTTATATAATGTGCCTCCACTTGGGATAGTGTTCCAACAAATTAAGATCCTTGGGGTAGGATTCTTATGAGTGTTTCCCATTCACAAACCAAGACTCCCCCACAAAAAAAAATTAGGTTAGAAACTGTTTGAACCTCCATCTTCAACCTCTCCCTAGAGGCCATGTAGTTTTGTTTGAACAGCTTAGGCACGATTTAATTTTAAAGAAAGGTGGAGAGAAAACTGATGGTCATCTCTTCCTTACTTCTATATCTTTAACCTAGACCAGTGATAGCAAACTCTTTGGGCAAACTGCACCCTCATGCCACATGTGAGCCGCCCCCTTACCCTAGACAAGGGAGGGAGGAAGTGCTCCCGTTGGGCTGCTGGGCAGAGGGGTAGGTGAAGTGAAAAATTTCCTCATGAACAGTGGAGATGAGAAAGGAAGTAGCCCCCTCTGGCACATGTGCCATAGGTTTGCCAACACAGACCTAGACTAAGTCCTTTCGTTTTTGAAACTTCAGAGTCTAGTTATCTTGTTAACTTCATTGCTCTCCCAACCTATTTTTGCAACACTCCCAACCACAAAAAAAGACAAAAATAATTGGAAAATACACAAATGAAAAATGGTCATCTTGCCCAGATTTTCTCCTGATTATTTCAGCTTCTCAGGAAGTAGAACTTATAAAAATAATTCTATTCTACATTTAAGTCACTCTTATGAGACAAGAAAAAATCTTAGAAAAAGAAGTTTAGACTCTCAGGTGGTTACTCAATTGTTTAGATTAAAATTCTCTTGACACTGTATATTAATTTAAAATTATTTATTAGATAATGATAGCCAGTTGGAGTGAGAAAAGGCACATAATCACATGGCCAGTAGCCTAGCTAATCTGTTTGCCACTCACCTCATCTCCCTCTGCTAGTCAAGAGACAGTACTACTTCCTTAATCCCCAATTTATAACCCCAGTAATGTCACTGCTTCTGGGTCTCCCAATCTGGACAGATCCGACCTCAGTCTGGATTAGAGACCAGTCCTTTAGACACCAGGAATCATATGGGACCAGAGGCAAGTGTCTTCCTATTATGATAAAAAATTCCATGGAGACTGTATATTAATGTATAATTATTTATTAGAAAAGGTTAGAGATAGAGAGAGAAAGATCAAATGATCACCTGGTTGCATATAGCTAAAAACCACTGTCAATTGTGTAATTATCCTAAAAGTCCAAAGTCTAAGGTCTTTTTAAAGAAATTTTAGGAAAAGATAATCACCAACACGCTGGATCAGGAAAACAGATCTTCTGGAGAAGATGCTGTAAGGTTGCTTACAGAAATCAAACACTGTATGATGAGAATAGGGGTGAATCATTGGATATAATGAACTTAACTGGGGGTGGTGAGGGTGGTTTGAGTCCTTCATTTATCCTGATTGTAAACACTTATCCCAAGAAGAGGGTGTATCAATGCACCTACTGATCATTTTTCTTTCTCTCTTTCTCTTTCCTTTTATTACCCAAATTGTAGTAACTCCCTCCATGAAATGTACAATATTTTTTTAACTATCATTCTAAACAGTTCTATACCCTCTGTCTCTGTATACTTCTAACTACTATGAAAATGTTAACAGTTTTTAAGAGTCAAATATCATCTTACGATATAGGTATATAAGCAATTAGACCTTGTTGAAGCCCTTAATTTTTTCTTTTTCTTATTTACCTTTTTATGGTTTTCTTGAATTTTATATTTGGGTATCAAATTTTCTGTTTAGGTCTGGTCTTTTCTTCAGAAATGCTTGGAAGTCTTCTATTTTATTAAATGGTCATACTTTTCCCTGAAAGAATATAGTAAGTTTTGAAGGGTAGGTGATTCTTGGTTGTAGCCTCAGTTCCCTTGTCTTCTGAACTATCATATTCCAAAAGCCTTCTGGTCCTTCAATGTGGAAGCTGCTAAATCCTGTGTAATCCTGACTGGATCTCCCTGATATCTGAATTGTTTCTGGTTGCTTATAGAATTTTCATCTTGGTCTCAGAGCTCTTGAATTTGGCTACAATATTCCTGGGAGTTGTCATTCAGGGATTTATTGCAGAAGATGTGTCTGTGGATTCTTTCAATCTCCAATTTACCCTCAATATCAGGGTAGTTTTCTTGGGTAATTTTTTGTAATATGATGTCTAGGCCCTTTTCTCTCTCTCTCTCTCTCTCTTTTTTTTTTTTGGTCATAACTTTCAGGTAGTCCAATAATTCTTAAATTGTCTCTCCTGGATCTATTTTCCAGTTCATGTTTTTTTATGAGATATTTCATATTTTCTTCTATTTTTTCACCCTTTTGATTTTGTTTTATTGTTTCTTGATGTCTCGTGAAGTCATTAGCTTCTCATTGCCTAATTCTAATTTTTAAAAACTGTTTTTCTTCTATGACCTTTTGATTCTCTTCAACTTAGTCCATTCTTTTTTTTCAAGTCACTCTTTTCTTCATTTGATTTTTTTGTTTCTTTTTCCAATAGGTCAGTTCTGGTTATTAAGGCACATTTTTCTTCCTTACCTTATGTCTCTTTTTCTAGTTGCTCAATTTCACTTTTTTAGGCTGTTGTTTTCTTTTTTCCATTTTTCTTCAACCTGTCATATTTGGTTTTTGAGTTCTTCCAGAGCATGAGACCAGTTTCCAGGATATTTTTTTTTTAGTTTTTGCTTGGATTTCCTTGAATCCCATCATCTTCTGCCAGCTCTGTTGTTTGTTCTTTATCCCCTTAGAAGCTTTCAATGGTTACCTCCTTTCTCTGATGTTTACTCATATTTTCAGTCTTTTGTTTTCTTTGTTTAATTAATTTGGGGATTTTTTTGGCCTATGGACTGTAAGCTAGTTGAGTCTCTCTTCTCTGCTGGTTTACTGGATTAGGCAGATTGTGTTATTCTGCCCTGGGGTAAGTCTTTGAAATTTTCTCTCCTCTGAGGCATTCTTTGGTTGGTGTAGCCCTCAATTTGGGATCCAGGCATTGCCTACGACTTGCTTCTCTGGGTTATGCCCTAAGGTTCTCCTCACTGGTACCAGTGAGCCTCAAGAGTGCCCAGCATGCTATAGACCTCCAGACCTCACTCCCAGAGTCTGGTGCTTTAAGGAGTGAGTCTAGGGTGCTGTTTTGTTGGTGTAGCCTCCAATATGGGATCCTGGCATTGACTGTGCTCTGATTCCAAGTCTAGATCAGTAGATAGGCAGGTGGACAGCCTGCATTTCTCCATGTGCTGTTTTGCTTCTGGATTCTCCTTTTATTATGGAAATCCATTCTCTCTGCCTACCTTTCATATTGTGTTCAATGGGAAAGCCCTCTCACTCTTGTTTTGGCTCCTGTCCTTTTGAGGTGGTTTTTAAAAATTGGTCCAGAAGGATATTCAGTTTCAGACTTTTGTTGCTACTGCTGCCATCTTGGCTACACTTCTTGTACAATATCTTTTGTGCTCTTATGCCTCCTGGTGACAAAATCCTAACTATAGAGACTCCCAATGTGGAATGATTTATTGGGGAGACCAACATGCTAATCTCCTAGAGAAACAAGAGTAGGGAGACTTAACTTCCTGGCCTCCCAAATAATAACAGGGGGATTGTGTAAAGTAAATTGATCCCCCACACCCCAGTGACTCAACATAAGAATCAGTCACATGGTCCTAGCATCAGTGCCAATACGCTGGCACTGGTCTAGTTTAAAGTCACCATGGAGAGAAGCATGATGTTTAAAAGGCATTGGGCAAGGAAAAATCCAGGGCTGGGAGGAGCATTGGTTTGAGAAGCCAGCGAAAAATGCTGGGGAGCTCTCTTCTTCCTATCAGGACTTGAATTAACTCTCTGGGCTGGCTCTCTCTCCCTGAACCCTTTTCTTCTCTGGTAATCTCATGGCTACAAAGGGGTACCAGCTTCTTAAATCAAATTAGAAAGGCTGAAACCGGATTTCTCTCTTTCTTTTTACTAATAAATGCTTATAAATCTAGTAATATGCTTCTAGATTAATGTTTTTAAAACCCTTACCTTCCGTCTTAGAATCAATACTAGGTATTGGTTCCAAGGCAGAAGAGTGGTAAGGGCTAGGCAATGAGGGTCAAGTGACTTGCCCAGGGTCACACAGCTAAGAAGGGTCTGAGGCCAGATTCGAACCCAAGACCTCCCATTTCTAGGCCTGGCTCTCAATCCACTGAGCTACCCAGCTGCCCCCAGATTAATTTTTATTTATATCATTTCCCAGCTTGAGCAGCTGGTTGACCTTTAGATTGGTTGGTGCATGCCAAGTGTTAAACACTCCAGAGAAGAGAGAGAGAGAGTGGCTCTTGTCCAGCAAGAGAGAGAGAGAGCATCCTGAGTTACTCTCTTATAAAGTCAGTTTTCACCACTCCTCCTGGGACTCTCTGGACAAATTTAATCTCAGTCCAGTCTGAGTCTTGACTTCTGGGTGTACCACACACTGCAAGGTGTAGGTGCCAGACTCTTCCTGAAATCTAGAGAGTCATGAGACCTCTGGCATCCCATCAGTACACATGCCTGTCTAGTTAAAGGGCAGGGATGATGTCAAGCAGGAATGGATTTTCAAATGGAATAAGAGGGTTCAATTCATATTAAATTCACACATCTGGGATGCCAGAGCACCATGAGGCAATCTCCTTATAGAGACAGGCTTCAAGTTCCAAAGGGTTTGGACGAGATCAAAATGGATTTTCAAAACTTTCCTTTTAAAAAGGAAGGAGAGGTACAATTCATATTAAATTCATATACTGGTGATACATTACTCTCTGTATGAGTCCCCAGAATAACTTGCTGAAGTGTCAAGGTTTGTTGTGAGATCTGTCCCACTTCTGTCAAGATAAAGTCCAAGTGGGCCCAAGTTTCACATAGTCTTATGTATATTTCTGTAGAAATAGGTATTCCTGGATCCCTCTCCATTTATTGGTGTGGTTTGGAGGACCAGGAATGTCTTGATTCAGCTGCTGATCACTGCTTTCCAAAAACTCTCAGGATGAGGAGAGAAGAATCTCACAGCTAGCTGAAAGAATCTATCCCAATCTGACTGGGTTTCACCATTTGTTCTATAATATCACTAAGATGTTTTGAGACCCACAAGGATGGACCTCATGATTCACCAGTCCTACTAGCTAAGAGCTCCAAAGAAATCCATCAGGTTCTTTTTTTTCCTATTCAATCAGAAAGGACTGGTGAAGTGCCTACTGTGAATCTTTTGAAAAAAAATTCTAAGTCATTATATAAAACATATTTATTCTTCGTAATCTTATAAATCTTATTTTAGTTATTCTTTCATTAAAGGTAGAAAACAAAAATAAGAGAGAATGTTGTTAAAACAAAGCCTGCTGGTACTTTTAAAAGAAATGGAAAGTCATTATATTCCAAAGGTTCCTTTTTCCACTAAGAAATAATAGGGAGACTAATGTTGGCTAAAGAGGACAATATCTACTTAATTATCACATTCAGGTGGTTCCTTTCTAGTGTGAGTTTTCTGATGCAAAGAAAGACTAGTTTTGTGTCTGTAGACCTTTCCACAATCATTACACTTATAAGGGGTCTCTGAGGTGTGATTTCTCTGATGTTGAAGTAGATAACTTTTCCGGGTAAAGGCCTTTCCACAGTTTTCACATTCATAAGGTTTCTCTCCAGTGTGTGTCCTCTGGTGATCAACAAAATGAGATTTGTATGCAAAGCCCTTTCCACATTGATAACATTCGTAACGCTTATAACCAGTGTGAACTTTCTGATGCTCAACAAGATTATTTCTCCAGCTAAAAGCCTTTCCACAGTCATCACATTTATAAGGTCTCTCTCCAGTATGAGTTTGCTGATGTCGGATAAGGAGACTTCTCAACCTAAAGGCCCTTCCACACTCATCACAACTGTAAGGTTTTTCTCCAGTGTGAATTTTCAGATGGCAAACGAAATTCCATTTTGAAACAAAAGACCTTCCACATTCATTACATTGATAAGATCTCTCTCCAGAATTTCTCTCGTCATTTCTTAGCTGATCATTCTGGGAAACTTCCTCCCTCCATTCATTATCTGAATAAGAATGAACAATATTAGTCCTTAGAAAAGGCCTTCAAGTATTCCTCATTCTCAAGGCTTCTTACCACTATGATGTCTATGACATAAAAATAAGACATGGATTATAATGCAGGCACCTTCCACAATTATTCCCAAAATGTAGTTTTATTCTAAATTGTTACTTTTGCTTCAGAATCAATAGATTGTCAAATATTTTCTGTGGGGATAACATTTGCAAGTTTCACTTACAGGGATATTCACTGTTATGGAAAATTATTGAATCAAAAATATTTTCACATTTAAATACTATTCATGATCTTTCAATTTATGGAGAATTTTCTTTAGGGCGATTTTTACTTTGGGTATATCTATAACCTGACTTCACATTCTCAGACTTTCCTTTCTTTATGGGCATAGGCTATGTTATTTTGTATATAATTTAGGGTAGTTCTTTCATCAAAAGATCTGACCTCAAAGTTTTAACTTTGGTGGATTAATATCCGAGGAGTAGAAACAAAAAGTAAAACACTACTTCTGGTGAGACAGACCGATATTGCTAGAGATGGAAAAACTGACAGTCAGATAGATAAGATAGGTAACATATACTATTCTCCCTCTGCTCAACAAAGAACAAGAAATTGTGGGGAGGTCCACAAATTAAGGAACAGTTGAACAAATTATATAAATATTATTAAATACAATTTTTGCAAAAAAATTGATGATGTTTTTATAGGAATCTGGGAAGACATCTGAACTGATGCAAAGAAAAGTGAGCAGAAGCAAGATAACATTGCAAACAGTGACAAAAATATTATTAAGACAAATATCTTTGTAAGACATAGGAAAAGGCATGGTTTGATGAGTATACAATTGGGGATATAGACTCTAAATGATCACTCTATTGCAAATATTAATAATATGGAAATAGGTCTTGATAAATGATACATGTAAAACCCAGAAGAACTGCTTATTGGCTATGGAAGCGGGGAGGAAGAAGAGGAGGGAAAGAACATTAATCATGTAACCATCGAAAAATAGTCTCTTAACTAATTAATTAATTAATTTTGAAAAAAAAAGACATAGGAAAAGGGATCAACGTTCTCCCTCCTCCTCTACAATTCCAGAAGACACTGGAGAGGAATATTTTGTACAATTCCAAATCGAGATCATGGATTCAGAGCATAAAGTAAAGCATATGTTGGAAACATAGTTAAAGATGAGGGGTTTGGTCCTACATGACTATATATTTGTAATGGATTTTGTTTCTCTTGCCTTTTCAAAGGGTACAGGTGGGGGAGGTGGAAGGAAATGAAATTCAAAATGAAAATGTTCAAGACCATAATGCTATAAAAATTACATTCCACAAATGGCTACAGGAAAAAATCCTAAAAATAGAAACTAAATAGCCTTAAAGAATGAGTGAGTCAAAAACAAAAATCATAGACACAAGCAACATTTGTTCATTGTTTCTATGATTTTGTTTTTGCAAAACAAAACTTTTTTGCAAAATTTTTAAATAAAATACTAGCAAGGAGATTTGGGGAATATTTCAAGGATTATGAACTATAATTAGATGTTTTTTATATCATGAATTCAGTGATGGCTCAATATTAGGAAACCTATCTGCATAAATTGACCTTATCACAAACACAACTAACCAAAGCAAAATATGACACGCATTCCTTCTAAAAAACTAAAAAAAGTGGAATAAGTGGAACATTTCTCAAAATAATACTGTCTATTTAAAACTATCAGCAAGCATTATTTGCAATGGGGATAAGCTAGAAGCCTTCCCCGTAAGATCAGGAATGAAGCAAGTGTGCCCATTATCATCACTACTATTCAATATTATACTAGAAATGCTTGCTACAGCAATAAGAAGAAATTGGAGGAAATAAAATAAGTAATAAAGAGATAAAGCTATCACTCTTTGCAGGTAATTTGATGATATACTTAGAGAATCCTAGAAAATCAACTGAAAAACTAACTAAAGCAATGAACAACTTTAGCAAAGTTGCAGGATATAAAATAATCCCACAATGAATGATCCACATTTCGCTATACTACTATAAGTCCAAGAAGCAATAGAAAGAGAAATTCCATTTAAAATAACTTTAGATAATATAAAACATATGGGATTCTACCTGCCAAGATCTATATGATCACAGCAACAAAATGTTTTTCACATGAATAAAGCCACATCTAACAATTGGAAAAAAATTAATTGCTCATGAGTAGGCTGAGCCAATATAATAAAAAAATGATAATTTTACTTAAATTTACCTATTCACCTATGCTAGATTAGCTCAAAATGATTTCATAGTTAGAAAAAATATTTAAAATGAAGAATATCAAGGGATTTAATGAAAAAAAAAAGGGAATGAGGTAGTTTAGTCATATTGGATGTCAAACTATGTGAAGATGGGATTAACTCTCCTCTGCTCATTTTTAGATTTAATCACCAGAAGCATATACACCCCACTTATCCTTAAGTAGGGGAGGTCTATGACCCACCTGTGCGATAGTGGGTGACAAATCAGAATCAACTGACTGGCCTCTGGGCAATCCTAAGCAAAGCTTTAGCTGTAATTGGTCCACATAAAGTGGGAGGAAGGCACAGGAACCAATGAAAGGAATCGTCTTTATAAGTGGCAAGAACTTCCTATGAAGAAGTCTTTCACCACACTGCATTATAAAGTGGCAATCATCTAAACAATCTGATACTAACACTACATAGTAAATGACCATGGTAACAGAATTTGACAAACCAAGAGATCAAAGCTTTTGGTAGACAAATTCACTATCAAAAACTGCTTGAAAAACCAGAAAACGTTATGGCAGAAACAAGGCATAGAGGAGCATCTCATGCCATATACCAAGGTAAGGTCAAAATAGATACATGATTTAGAAATAAAGGGTGATGCCACAAACAAATTAAGGGAGCACAAAATAGTTCACCCCCTCAGACCCACAGATTAAGAAAGAATTTAGGTCAAAATAAGACAGAGAGAACATTATGAGATGTAATATCATCAATTTTAAATACATTAAATTTAAAAAGGTTTGCACAAATTAAGCCAATGCAACCAAGATAAGAAGGGAAAGGTCAAGCTAGGAAAACAATTTTTTTACAGGAAATGTTTTTGAAAAAGGCCTCATTTCTCAAATAATTTCTCAACTGAGTCAAATTATAAGAATATGAAACTTTCCCAAATTGATAAATGATCAAGGGATACGAACAGGCAATTCTCAAATTAAGAAATTACAACTATCTAAAGTCATATGAAAGAATGCTCCAAATCACTATTAATTAGATAAATGCAAATCAAAACAACTCTGAGGTACTACCTCATGCCTAGGAGATTAATATGACCTAAAAGGAAAATGATGAATGTTAGATAATATAGGGTAAAATTAATACACTAACAGACTTATGCAACCCTTCTGGAAAGCAATCTGAAACCCTGACCAAAGGGCCATAAAACTGAATATACTCTTTGACGTGGCAATACTACTATGAGGTCTGTATGCCAAAGGGATCAAAGAGAGGAGAAAAGGAGTTCTCTGTACCAAAATCTTTATAGAAGCTCTTTTTGGGGTGGCAGAGAACTGAAAATGGAAGGGATGCCCATCCAGTGGGGAATGGCTGGCGCTTTTGCTTTATGACTGTGCCATAAGAAATGAAGAACAAGATGATCACCCAAAAACCTGGAAGGACTGAGAATGTCTGATGATCAACTATGAATGAAATAACTACCAGCCAGGCAGGAGGAAGACTCCAGGAGATTCGTGTCCCCAAAAGGCTCTCTGCTGCCACAGAAGGAGCCGATGAAGCCTGACTGCAGAAGGAACCCTACCATTTCTCACTGAAATTTAAATGATATTGAACATGGACATATAGGCTGTGTGACAGCCTGTGTACAGCCTATATCATTACATGTTGCCTTGGAGAGTGGGGAGGAAGGAGGGAGGGAAAGAACATGGATTGCAAAGTGTTAGAAAACAATGATGAAAAATGGTATGGACATGCACAAATTTTTCCAAAATCAGAAAGGTGAATGTGGAATCAGTGAACTTTACAATAAACATGTACTGAATAAAGAGCTATGTCTCTTTGGTGGTGCTGGATGACATGATCAGGAAGATCAAATGAAATATTTTCTTGTCTCTTAAAGATGATGTTATAAGGGTAGAAACATCCGTGTAACCCAAGAACAATGGAAAGATATAGGCAGGGCATGGGGAGATGGCATTAGATTTGAGGGGGAATAATTGATAGTTTGGGAAGTCCACCTGGAGGGAACAGGTCAGTCTGGCCCTATCTCTCTAAGATGGCCCGAGGTAGCTCAGCCATCGGCATCTGACAACTCTTCTTAGGACCACTGCAGGCCACAAAGAGCCTGTGCTGTCAGGGAAGCGGGAAAGCAGCTCTGATCAGTGACATCCTTTTTTACTTTCCCCATAAATATCATTTAGTAAAAACACAAATAACTATGTATGAGATTTATAATTCAAGATAGCAAAATTCACCTATGTCTTTCTGGGGTAACTGGCTGTTGCTGTGAACAGAATGCTACATCTGTAGACAGGAAGAGCTCTATGGGTCAGGACGATAGGAAATGGTGACCTTGGACAAGGAACTTCCTCTTAGTTTCTTATTTGCTTGTAAAAGCAGGGGGTGGGAAGGTGTTCTAGTATCACCTACATTTTTGAGCTGTGATAGAAGTGAAATAATATTTATAAAGAAGTTTGCAAATATTAAGTATCATGTTATTATTGTTGTAAAGTCAGTCAGTCGTGTCTGACTCTATAATTCCATTTTTATAGGGTTTTTCTTGGCAAAGATATTGGACTGGTTTGCAATATTTTTCTCCAGAGTGTCCATTTTACAGATGAGGAAACTTAACCTCTGTGTGAGTGACTTGAACACAGTCAATCAGCCAGTAAGTGTCTGAGGCAGAATTTGAGCTCAGGTCCTCCTGACTCTTGGTCCAGCACTCTATCTACCACACTACCTCACTACCCTTGAAGAATTATTTGCTAGCTAACCCTAATCCTCTTCCAAGTTTCCTTCAAGTTTTGAATCTAGGATTTCTATAACCCTACATGCAATGCTCTAACTGGTAGGTATATAAATAGAAATTGAGGAGTCCCATCACTGGAAAAATGCAGTGAAGTAAATGATCAGGGAGATGCGGATGCAGAAGAATACTGGATATTTTTATGATGAAGTTCCATGGGATAGGTTAGGTGAGAGACAATTCTTTTGTTAAATGGGGCAGGAGAATGACTTCTAAGAGTAAGAAAACCTTAGAACTAATTCCCTTTTAGAAAGGGATAATAATGATGGCCCTTTCTACCTAGAGAGAAAACTAAGAAAATAGATAAGAAGATGAGGTTCATCCCAAAACTCAACCCACTGGACCCAAGTGTATTCCCTAGGTCAGAAGATTTAAGGGAAGCTCTTTGTCCAACATCCACACTCTGGTGGGAAAGAAAATCTCCTGCCTGGGTTCCACTCACTCACCTGGACATCTAATTCCCCGGTTTTCCTCTTCAGGAATCCAAAGAGCATCCCCTCTCTCCAAACTGTCAATCACCGCTGTGTCATCATCTTCCAGTCCTGCTCATTGGAAAAGGGAATACCAAGAGAAAAGTCATACCATCATCCAAAGCTCGGCCTTTTCTTTAGAAAGGGGCTAAAGAGCGCCTATGGGGGGCAACAAATGACTGTAGCCCTCAGAAAGGCGCTCTACACCGTGTTCCAAGGAGGTGGCAGAAAGGGTCCCAGCACGCCCAAGTGCTCCAAAGGCACAGTCCTTCCTTTGGCCCATTCCCTCCTCAGAGAATGGGACCATCAGGGGACTTTGGGGACCTCCCCGTGGGGAACAGGCTCAACGTTGGCCCAGGAGGATCAGAAGGGATGGGAGGAAGGACAACAGCTGTCAGCACAAGTTCATCGGGGGACGGGGCGGGGGGGGGGGGGTTGTTTCCAGTTGCATAAAACAAAGAGGTCTGAGGGATGAGACGTTCCTGAATCTCCATAAGCGAGTCATCCCTTCATTTCCCACCTAGTCCTACCTTCCCAGGCCCCACTCTTAAACTTTGTTTTGTGTATTGCCTTGCCCATTTTACATATGAGGAAACTTCTAAATAAGCTCCTAAAACGCCGGGATTCTCTTTCTTTTTCTCATTCATATCACCACAGCTTGGAAAAGTACCTGCCTGACGTAATGTGTTTCCTAACTGTCGAAGGACTACATCTTCCTGTGGCCCTCCAGAGCACAGCTGCTCTCTCTCTTCCACACCTCCTCCCTCAATCTCTGGCTTCTAAATGTCAACCCAAGACTTCTTCATGTTGGAGACACTCCATAACCTTCCCCAAGAGAGCAAGCCAAAATCCTGAATAGGGAAGATGTGGAGGCACAACAAAGTTCTTCTTACCAAGGGAGACCAAAGTCCTGAAGTTGTCTAGCATCACATCCTTGTAGAGCTTTTTGTGAGATGGATCTAAGAGCTGCCACACCGTCTTAGTGAAGTAGACAGCCACATCCTTGAACCGGATGGATTCCTGAAAGCAAAAAGAAAGCAGTGGCAAGTTAGAGCAGTGCCCAGAGGAGGGGTAAGATAGGCAAAGAGTAGGTGCCACTCTGGCCAGCAATACTGGCTGTTTGGGGGTAACTCCATTCAGAGTCCTCTGTTCTGGGCCGAAAAGGATCTGAATCAAGATCAGTGACTCATTCGAGATTCTTCTCTGTTCTGAGAAGAAAAGGATCTGAATCGAGGATCAGTGACTCTCCTCCCTTCCTCACTCCTCTCACACTTCTAAGCCTAGAGTTGTTGTTTTGTTTTGTTTTTTTTAATCAAATACATCCTGTTACAACTCATTTGCTTTAAGCCAAGGCAATATAATAACCTCATGCCTATATGACTTCATTCACTAAAATTTTAAACCACTTCTGTGCCAAGGAAAGTTAAAGAGTACATTCATAATAGCTCAGAGCTTCTCTAACCACAAGGAAGAACTTTTTTACCCTCTCTACCTCAATTTCATTTTCTAAGATTTCCTCCAAAACTTTGACTTCTTCCACGGGAAGGAAGAAGAAGGAGAGTCAGGTGGAGTTTGCAAATCATTCTACGATTCTGAATCACTGTCACAGTTCTTATTAACGACAGAGCACTTCCCTTTCTGAATCTTGGTCTTCCCATGTGCAGACTTACCATCTTTTGTTCCACCTACAAGTATTTTCAGGAAAGTACTGTGTCAATCATTAATTCTATTAATGATAGAATAATGATAGGAATAATTCTATTAATGATAGAATAATTCTATTAATGATAGAATAACAAAAAATGATAGGAATAATTCTATTCCTCTTCATAGATTATATGATACATAAAAGAGAGCTATCTATGGATGACATATCATTTTAGGAAAGATCACCTGTATACTTACCTGAGGATCCATGGATGTTGGTAATATAGGGTCCGCTGCATTGTCCTCCATGATATCTTGGATGAAAGATGGCTACAAATGTCAAAGGGTGGAACTAGGAATGACAAGACTGTTGCAAGAAAGAAACAGTTTGAGTTGCAATTCTAATAACATAACCTACAAATACTCACAAAAACAAAAGTCAGTTATTTTGATTGTGAGGTAAAATTGTTAGTTTAGTTGGTAGACTGCTTAAGTGTGAATTGAGGAAGTATAGGATTTAAATCTAAGTTCCCAAATTTACTACCTCCAAAATTAAAATGAAGTCATAAAACCCTATTTTTACTTCGATAAAATAAGAAAAAATGATTATTGTAATGGATATTCTCAAAGGAAATTATGTCTATCAAAGAGTTTTGAGCCTCAAAAATTCTATATCACATTACTATGCTATTTTTCTATTTTGACAATTATATTAAATATATTCAGTAAACTATTAAGAGGCAGAAATTAAGGATAAATCAAATTCTCATATCATATACCAAAATAAATGCAAAATAGCTTCAAAACAAACATAGAGGACATGGCATCATAAGCAAGTAGAAAATGAGGAGTAATTACTTCTCACATCTTTGCAGAGGTGAAATCTTAATGAAAAAGGGTGATAAAGAGGATAACAGTAGAAAAACACTCAATTTTGCTTATGTAATATTAAGCAATATTTTGTATTAATAAATCTAATTCAAACTAGGTCAAATTAGAAAAAGAGTAGGTACCTAGAAGGCAAAAGACATAAAAGCAAAATTCTGATACATAATCAATGGATTTTGGTGTTAATAGATGAAAAGTCACTGGGGATTAGACAAATGGCCAAATCAACAAGCATGTGCTGAGTGCTTATAATGTTCCTGACATGCTAAACACTGGAGATGCAAAGAAAGACAAGGACAGTCCCTTCCTTCAATAAACTCACATTGCAACAGAAGAACTAACATGTAAACACTTGTATATACAGGATATTGCTTTGAGGTCATCTCCAAAGCCAGAGACTAGTATTGAGGAGGTCTGGAAAAGGTTTCTGGTAGGAAAGGGAATTTTAAATACACTGGAAGAAAAATAGGAAGTCTGGAATGAGAGTATTCTAATCATGGAAGAAAAGCATGAAAATGAAGAGAGATATGAAAAATGAAATGGATAATTTTGATTATATAAAATTTTTTAAATTTCTATACAAACAAAACCAAATTCAACCAAGATTAGAAATGAGGCAACAAATGGTATATTTGTATAATTGTATAAAAGTGTATAGCAACTCTAAGGAAGGATTCATTTCTTAAATGTCAAGAAATGAGTCAAATTTATAAGACTACAAAGCATTCCCCAATTGATAAATGGTCAAAAAATATGAAGAGGGGGGCAAGCTGGGTAGCTCAGCCGATTGAGAGCCAGGCCTAAAGATGGGAGGTCCTGGGTTCAAATCCGGCCTCAGACACTTCCCAGCTATGTGACCCTGGGCAAGTCACTTGACCCCCATTGCCTACCCTTACCATTCTTCTGCCTTGGAACCAATACATAGTATTGACTCCAAGATGGAAGGTAAGGGTTTTAAAAAAAAATTATGAAGAGGCAGTTATCAGATGAAGATAAACTATCAGTAATCATATGAAGAAATATTCCAAATTACTACAATACACATTAAAACAATATGACCAAGAATGAAAATGATAACCAATGGAGGGGATATGGGAAAATTGAGACACTTATGCACTGTTGGTGGAACTGTGAACTCATATAACTATTTTGAAGAACAATATGGTACCGTGGCCAAAGGGCCATAAAATTATGCATACTCTTTAACCCAGCAATTGCACTACTGATCCCAAAGGGATCAGAGATAGGGGAAAAGATCTTACTTATAGAAAATTATTTCAACAGTTCTTTTTTGTAGTGGCAAAGAACTGGAAACTGAGGAGGGGGTCCATCAATTGGAGAATGGCTGAACAAACTGCAGTATATAGTTATAATGAAAATCTATTGTACCATAAGAAATGATGAACAGGATGAGTTCAAAAAAATCTGGAAAGACTTCTATGAACTGATGCAAAGCGAAGTGAGCAGAGCCAGGAGAAAAGTGTATACAGTAACAGAAATATTGTAGGATGATCCACTGTCAAGGACAAAACTATTATCAGCAAAATAAGGATCCAAGATAACTCCAAGGGACTCATGAAAAACAAAAACAACAAAAACAACAACAACAACAACCCTATGCATAGCCAAAGAAGGAACTATTAGAATTTGATTACAGATCAAAGCCACTCCATCCTTTACTTTATTACCTTCATGAGGTTTTTTTTTTTAATTGCATACATGGTAAGTGTCTTCAGTCACATCATAGAGAATATGGAAATACATATTACATGAAAGCACTGTTATAAACTATGCTGCCTTGAGAAGGAGTAGGGGGAAGAAGAGAATATGAATCTCATGTAAAAAATGTTTCTACATGAAAATGAAAAATAACAAGATATAATAAGAAAGTGAACAGAGGTGATATATCACATATGATGAACAACAAGGAGACCATTGTCACTAGATTATAAAGTAAAGAGGAAAGTACAAGATGTAAAAGTAGCAAGGTTAAAGGTAACAGGGGCTTCAAAAGTCAATCTATTTGAATAACAGTGAAGGGACATCAAACTACATAAATTCCCCCAATATTCTTCTCCAGACAGTTTTAAAATAATGCATTGTATTAAATGAAGTTGGGAGTGGCAGAGCCAACAAAATGTTAGGGTAAGACATTCTTCCATCCCAGGAAAAATTAGGAGGTAGACAAGACACTGGGATGGGGACCATCCCAGAGGGTGTACAGCAGCAACATTAGCTATGAGCTTTAGAAGAAGTCATGACAGAGGAAGATTACAACCAAGAATCATCTACCCATCAAAATTGGCTATATTCTTTCAGGAGAAAGTATGGTCATTTAACAAAATAAAAGATTTCCAAGCATTCTTGAAGACCAGACTTAAACAGAAAATTTGATGTCCAAGTGAAAAAATTTCAGAGAGGCATAAAACTCAAGAAAGAGAAAAAAAATTAAGAGCTTTGATAAGTCAAATTATTCATATTCCTTTATGGAAAAATTATATCTATAATTCTTAAAAATTGTTATCATTACCATAATAGTTAGAAGTTGTATACATAGACAGTGGGTGTGGTTGTAAGCTGTTTAGGATGACATGCAAAAAAAACTAGGGGTGAAAAAGAGGATTTCAGTAAAAAATAAAATGGGGTAAATGACATCACCTAGAGAGGCATGGGGTAGGGGGAGATACTCTTACAGTAGAGGGAAGGATGAAGGTGGTGATGGGTAATACTTAAACCTTACTCTCCTTAGAATTGGCTCAGAGAGTGAATAACAACCAGATTCATTGGGGGTATAGAATCCTATCTCACCCTATAGAAAAGTAAAAGGGGAATAAGAAAGGGGTAATGGGGAGGGAAGTAATATAAGGGAAGGGGGAATAGGAAGAGTGACTAAAAGCAAAACATTAGTACAGATGAAAAGAGTGAAAGGAGAAAGGACAGAATTAAAAGAGGAAAACAAGATGGGGGAGATTACACAGATGATAATCATAACTGTGACCATAAATAGAATGAACTCATTCATAAAATGGAAGCAGATAGGAAAGAAGAATCCTATCATATGTTGTTTAGAAGAAACACATTTGAGGCAAGTAGATACAGAATACAGGTAAGAGGCTGGAATCTATTGTGCTTCAATGGAGACAAAACAAAGCAGGCATAGCAATCATGACCTCAAACAAAGCTAAAGCAAAAACAGATCTGATTAAAAGAGATAAGGAAATTAATTATATCTTTATAAGAGGTAGTACAGACAATGAATATCAGTACTTAACATATATATATATATATATATATATATATATATATATATATACACACACACACACACACCAAATGGTATAGCATCTACACTTTTTTTTTTTAAAACCCTTAATTTCGGTGTATTGTCGCATAGGTGGAAGAGTGGTATAAGGGTGGGCAATGGGGGTCAAGTGACTTGCCCAGGGTCACACAGCTGGGAAGTGGCTGAGGCCGGGTTTGAACCTAGGACCTCCTGTCTCTAGGCCTGACTCTCACTCCACCGAGCTACCCAGCTGCCCCGCATCTACACTTTTAAAGGAGAAACTAAAGAAACTTAAGGAGGAAATAGATAGTAAAACTATACTAGTGGGGATCTCAACATTCCCTCTATTAGATCTAAATGCATCTAACAAAAAATAAATAAGAAAGAAGTAAAGGAAATGAAATTTAGAAAAGTTAGATTTAATAGATATGTGGAGAAATTGAAAAGAGATAAAAGAGACTATACCTTCTTTTCTGCAGCACATGGTATATATACAAACATTGACCAATTACGAGAACATTAAACTTCACAATCAAAGGAAGAAAAGCAGAAAAAAATAAATGCAACTTTTCATATCATAACACAATAAAAATTACAATCAATATGGGTTAATGGAAAACTAAATAATCTAATTCTACAAAATGGGCAGAGGGGTCAGAACAAGTGATAGAAACAATCTTTCTATTCAGATTGAATGAAGAGAATTAAAGAGAATGAAAATGAGACAATAACATATTTGAAATTTATGGGATACACCCAAAGCAGTACTTAGGAGAAAATTTATATCCCTGAAAGCTGATCTCAATAAAATGGAGAAAAAGCTGATCAATGAATGGGGAATGCAACTTAAAAAAACAACAGAACAAATTTAAGATCTTCAATTAAAAACTAAACTGAAATCCTAAAAATCAAAGGATAAATTAATAAAATTGAAAGTAAAGGAACTACTGAACTAATAAATAAGACCAGGAGCTGGTTCTATGAAAAAATTGATAGAGAATTGATTAATTTGACTTAAAAAAGGAAAGAAGAATCAAATTGCCAGCATCATGATTTCCATCTCTAATGAAGAAAAATTAAAGCAACCATTAGGAGCTATTTTGCCCTATGTGACAATCTGACAATTTATATGAAATGGATGAAGAGTTACAAACATATAAATTGCCCAGATTAACAAAAGAGGAACTAAAATACTTAAGTAATCCCTTCTCAGGAAAAGAAATTGAAAAATCCATCAATGATCTCCCCAAGAAAAAATCCCCAGGGGCAAATGGATTTATAAGCGAATTATATCAAACATTTAAAGAACAATTAATTTCAATACTATACAAACTATTTTGGTCAAATAAAAAAGGAGTCCTACCAAATTCTTTTAATGACACAAATATAACACTGATACCTAAGCCAGGAAGACCAAAAACAGAGAAAGAGTATTACAGGCCAATTTTTCTAATGAACATTGATGCAAAAATCTTAAATAAAATAACAGCAAAGAGACTACAGCAATATATCACAAGGATTATTTACTATAACCAGGTAGAATTTATACCAGGAATGCAAGGTTGGCTTAATATTAGGAAAACCATCAGCATAATGGGAACCACATCAATAATCAAACTAACAGAAATGACATGATTATCTTCAATAGATGTGTTAAGATCTTTGACAAAATATAATGCCCACTCTTATTTAAAACACACACACACACACACACACACGAAAGTATAGAAATAAAAGGGCCTTTCCTTAAAATGATAAGTAGCATTTATTTAAAACCATGAACAAGTATCATGTGCAAGGAGGATAAATTAGATTAATAAGATCAGGAGGGAAGCAAGGATGCCCATTATCACCACTATTATTTAATACTGTACTAGAAATGCTAACAGTAGCAATTAGAGAAGAAAAATAAATTTAGGGAATTAAAGTAGGTATAAAGGAAAATAAACTGTGAGGATGATATGAAAGGATTTTAGAGAATTCTAGAAAATCAACTAAAAATTAGTTGAAATAATTAGTAAGTTTAGCAAAGTTGCAGGATACAAAATAAACCCACATAAATAATCTGCATTTCTATGTATTTTCAACAATCAACAATAAAACAAAGTCAAAAGAATGAAAAAATAGGAGAAAAGGAAAATCTCATCAGAAAAACAACTGACCTCAAAAAATAGATTCAAGTGAAATAATTTACGAATTAATGAACTACCTGAAGGTCATGTTAATAAAAAAATCATATTTTTAAAAATTACAATGGAAAACTTCCCTCATAGCTCAGAACAGAAGGTAAAATAGACACTGAAAGACTCCACAGATAACTTTCCAAAAGAGATCCCTAAATTAAAACTCCCAGGTATACTACAGTCAAACTACAGAAGTTTCAGGTAAAAATGAAAATATCATAATCATCCAGAAAGAAATCATTCCAATATCATGGAACCAGAATCAGGATAATGTTAGATTTACTAGTTTCTTCTTTGAAGGAGCAGAGGACTTAGAATATGATATTCCGGAAGGCAAAGGATCTAGGATTAAACCAAATATAACCTACCCTGAAAAATACTATAATTCTTCAAGGGAAATAGAGGACTTTCATTTCCAATGAAAAGACAAGAGCTAAATAGAAAATTGGACATTCAAACATAAGATTCAAGATAAGTATCAAAAGGCAAATATGAAAGGGAAATCATAAGGGACTTAAAAGTTAAACTGTTGAAATATCTATATGGTAAAAAGATACATATAGCTCCCAGTAACTTTATCATTAGTAAGGCAGTTAGAAAGAGGTCATGGGTGTGTGTACATTATATTGGGATGATCTCAAAAAATAGACGGTTGTGAAGGAAGGATGAAGCACTGGGAGAAGCGGGGAGAGGAAGCATGAAGAAAAATATCACATAGAAGCAGGGAAGGAAGAGCTTTTACAATGGAGGAGAAATATAACAGGGGGCAACAGGAAATGCTAATATATGCACACTATTGTTTAGTATAGAAATTTATCTTACTCAAACGGGAAGTAGGAGGGAAAGGTGGTTAGGGTAATCAGGTACAGGGTTAAAGGGAAAGACAGAATAATAGAAACAGTGGTCAGTAGCAAAAACAGATTTTTGAGGAAGGATGGAATAAAATTGAGGGAGAAGTATAAACAGAATAAAATAGGATAGAGAGCAATACAGTATCCATGCTTTCTTTTTTTAAACTTTTTGGTTTAAGGAAGTAGTCAAAGACATAATTGAATAATTCCAATTTGCTTTCCAGAAGGGTTTAATGAGTTCATAGTTCCAGCAATAGTACATTAGTTTCCCAATTGTCCCACATCCCCTCCGACATTTAGCATGTTCCTTTTCTATCATATTAGACAATCTGATACATATGAGGTGGTACTTCAGAACTGTTTTATTTGCTTTTATCTAATTAATAATGATTTAAAGTACCTTTTCATATAACTTCATAGATTTCTTTGAAAACTCACGATTCATGTACTTTGACCATTTCTCAATTAGGAAATGACTCATTCTTATAAATTTGATTCAATTTCCATATATTTGAAAAAATTACATTTGATAAACTTAAAGCTTAAGCTTAAACCTTAAAATGTTTTACCCAGTTTTCTGTTTTCCTTCTAAATTTGACTGCATTGGTTTTGTTATTTTTTTCTTTATTTATTTAATTAATTTAGAATATTTTCCCATGGTTACATGATTCATGTTTTTTCCCTCCTCTCCTCCCTCTCCCTCCCAGAGCTGACAAGCAATTCCACTGGGTTTTACATGTATCGTTGTTCAAAACCTATTTCCGTATTATTAATATTTGCAATAGAGTGATCATTTAAAGTCAACATCCCAATCATATCCCTGTTGAACCACTGATCAATCATATGTTTTTCTTCTGTGTTTCTACTTCCACAGTTCTTTCTCTGGACGTGGATAGCATCTTTCTCATAAGTTTGACTTAAAAGCTGACTGATGTTCCCTATCTTGCCCTGAAGTTTGGGTGACTGAAGTCAGATGGTTTTTGTCTTCAATCACTGACCAAGCTTCATTATTGCTGTTATTAGTCACACTGGTTACTGGGGATAACAACTGCTCCCTTTCCCTTCCCCATGCTTTTGGTTGGAATTCTTCAGCTAAGGGGTTGAGAAAGGTGGATTTAGAATTTCCTAAACAACTGCTATCATCCAGTAACTCAGTGGGTTGTGTCTTTAAATCTAAGTTTTTGCCAACGTACTGATTTGTTTGCTCTCTAACCTCTTTCTGTGACGTGTCTGAAGCAAGTGAATGGGATAGAATTTTGGCATTTAACTCCCCAGAGGTTACTGAATGCATTCTTTTCTGGATACATTGTAAATCCTTGCCATAATGTTCTTTATCCAAGTTGCCCCTTCATTTTAGACTTGGAATAAAGAGAGGAGTTTGAGGTTTTGATGACTTTGAATAAGATTGCAAGCTTTTGCAAGTGCCTATATGATCCTTATGCTTCTCATCCAATGTTTTTGTGATGGAATGAGAAAGCTGATCCCTTATATAGTTATCCTCACTATTGCCATATATTTCTCTGTGCATCTGCATTATTTCTTCCCATTGTTGATTATCTACCACAGACATATCTTGATATTCTGTGTAGCTTGTTTAGACACCTGTTTTGTTTTGCCCAGTTTTTTGATATTATTTTTCTCACTCAGGATACACACTCTCACACCCAAATTATAATGATTAGATCTTTTTGAATTAGGAACCTTGATTCATAGTGACTTTGGCTTCGTTCCCATCTATATGTACCTTTCCATTTCTTCTAGGGATGGGGATTGGCTAAATTTCTTGCATGCATGGCTACAGCACGAACCATCATGTTTGTCCTCCTCATTTCTTTGTATCATTATTGGTTTGGGGCCATTTTGTGTTGTGATAGGTCCTTCTAGTACCTCTGTCTCTTTGATTATAATCATCATTTTTGGAAAAATCAATTTGTTGTCTAAATCTACAAAATTTTAAAATATGACCTGGATGTCCACAAAGGACTGAGGGGAAAATGATTTTGGTCTTTGGGTATTAATTGTAGGTTGCCTGTATTGATTTTGGCTCCTACTACTTTGGAGGGCAAAATTTTTTATTTCCTCCAATTATTTTTCTCTTTTGGTGTGTTTCAATTGCCTTTTCAAATCAGCTATGATTTCATCCTTCTCTGAGTCATTTGTCTTTCTATCCTTGCTTCCTTTTGCTTTGAATCATGGATGTAGGAAGCATGTTGTCTTACATCCTCCAGTGGTAGTGATTCCCACTGTGGACAGTTTTGCCTAAAGTAATTTTGTATTGGGATTGATGTTCCCTTTACAAATTGCCTATGGATATGATCTATGGTGTCTTGGGCATGAGTATCACGTAATCCCAGGATTGTCTCGGCTGCTTCTATTACTCTATCAAGGAAACTGCTAAGATGTTCCTCTTCTCCCTGTCTTAATTTCTTGAATTTTTGCCACGAATTTGGTCTTTTTGTATGGATTCTCATGGCTTCTAATAGATCAGTTTTACATTGGATCAGGTACATAAGATTTGCATGTTGGGTAAAATCTAAATCTTGATGGAATAATGGCCAGGCTGTTAAATTTGGGTTTGTCCTCGTTTCGTTTAGGAATTTTTCCTTTTCTTAGGAAGAGTAAAATTCTCCTAAAAGAAATTCCATGTTATCGAACCTGGGATTAAATAATGTGAACACCCTCTTTAATTCTTTTATACTTTTGAAACATTTTTCAAAATACTTTGGAAAGTGTCTCTTTAGCATTTTCATATCACTTGGGGTGAATGCTTTATATGTTTTTACGTGTGCCACCCCTTCACCAGGCTGCACGATGGTTCTATCGATGATTGGTAAAAGAGAGACTGGAATTTGTGGATGGTTGTTTGTTATTGGGCTTTGATTTTTCATTGGTGGTATTATTCCCTAGGTATTTGGACTCCACAATCTCTAGCTGGAGAAAGTGTGTTTGTCCAGTTCCTTTCCTTCCCTTATCTATTTTAGTACTTGGAATAGTAGTTTCATGTTATCTACTAGTTCCCCAGAATCACTATCTTTCTTTTGTGTTGTAATTGAGTTAAACCATTGCCACAGGTGAGAGAAAACATTTTTCGAGACCATAAGGAATTGCCAGATTGTTAGGCTTATGGCTATGGCTGTTGGGATAAAGCAAATACATTCAGCCAGGGTCAGAGCACACCATTTATAATAATCATAGATGTTCAGTAGTTGTTGCACGAAATTAGGGACCCTTATAAACAAAAAATCCACCATATTAGGGACCAAGAAATCATTGAGATGCTAGATGCTAGATAGGATGAATGTTATCCTAGCCAGCTTCATTTTGGTTATTTCAGAAGATTTTAGGTAGTTCACTAACTTTGCTCGCCAATTAATGTTATAAAAAATAAGTAAATAAGGTAATGAGAGTGGGTCTAACGAAACTCAATTTGGGTGTGAGGAAGGATAAAGGGGATATAGGTGATTACAAGGCGATAGGAGGAGGAATGAAGGTAAGGGAAAGTATGTAGGAGATAGAGGAAATGGGGTATGTAGGAGAGGGCAGCTCAAACAGGTTTATTCTCAGAAGCTTGAGAGAGGATACAGGGAGGAAATTAGGGTCAGTAAGAAATATTTAGGTTTTGCCTGGAGGGTTTCTCACATTAGTTTCCAAAGTCTCTTGAGGGAGGAGTCGAAAGGGCCCCTCCCTGCCAGTCAAACTGATGGCTGGAGGAAGTCTTGGATAGGTACTTCCTGCCAAGATGGATGCCCCCAGTTCTTTCAAGAAATAAAAGAAAATGATTCCTTCCCCTTGAGCCCTCATCTTAATTTTTGACACAATGATTCACCAGAGGGTTTGAATAGGTAAAAAGGGGATTTATTAATACCAGGGTCAGAAGTGGAGAGGGGTTCAGGGTTTTCTAACTGCTGCTAGAGAGAGGGGTGAGGGTGGGGGATAGGTCTCGGGGAGGCTTAGATAGAAAGAGTCCGGCTCTCCCAGTCAGGAAGATTGGACTACCTTTTAAGTAAAGTCTTTATCAAATTATCAAAACTAGGGGTAACTTATTTGAGGATATTCTACTTGCCTATAGAAACTAAACCCACAATGTCTAATCACCAAGCCCTCCCTTCCACCAGGACCCAAAGGAAATTCAGGGAAGGGGAGGGATGGAGATGGGAGATCAGGGAGAGGTCCTAAGAAATGAGATAGGTCCAAATTTCCCCAAAACAAAATAAGCACAGGCCAAGGCCAAAGCAATTAGGCCAAAGCCAATAGGTTAAGCCAACGCAAAAGCCTCCAGCCACAGTGAAAGCCAGAATGCAAAAGCCCAGTCAGTTGGAACTTCACCTCTATTTATAGCTTTAAATTCTAACTGACTTTCTGGAAATTCTAAGATGTTTAACTGACTTTTTGTGATCGTTAGAAATTACAGAAGCAAAAAGTTTCTGTTAGCCACCTTGCATTACACATCTTTCTCATAAGTTTCTCAGAATTATTCTGGTTCATTGCATTGCTGCTAGTAGAGAAGACCATTATTTTCAACTGTGCCACAACATACATATCAGTCTCTTTGTACAATGTTCTCTTGGTTCTGCTCCTTTAACTCTGCATCCATTCCTAGAGGTCTTTCCAGTTCACATAGAAATCCTCCAGTTCATCATTGCTTTCAACACAATAATATTCCATCACTATCAGATACCACAATTTGTTCAGCCATTCCCCAATCAAGGGGCATCCCCTCATTTTCCAGGTTTTTGCCACTACAAAGAGCACAGCTATAAATATTTTTTGTACAAGTCTTTTTCCCTATTATCTCTTTGGGGTACAAACCCAGCAGTGGTATGACTGGATCAAAGGACAGGCACTCTTTTAAAGCCCTTTGGGCATAGTTTGCAAAACCTTTTAAGTTTAGTCTTTTGTATCTCATGATATTTTCTATCTCTTGTTTGGTCATAATTTTTTTCCCTTATCCATAGATCTAACAGGTAAAATTTTCCACATGCCCCTCATTTGCTTATGGTATCATCACTTATGTTTAAATCATGCAGTCATTTTACCCTTATCTTGGCATATGGTATGAGATGCCGATCTATACCTAGTTTCTGACAAACTGCTGGCCATTTTTTTCCCAGCAGTTCTGGACAAATCTCAACAGCTAGGATCAACACTTGATTACTAGTTCTTACTACTGTGTATTATGTACCCAATCTATTCCACTGATCCATCACTCTATTTCTTAGCCAGCAACAGATTGTTTTAATTATTAGTAATTTATTAGTAAATTAGTAATTACTATTAAAAACAATTAGTAAAAAATGATTTGTAATACAGCTTGAGACCTAGCACTGTTGAGTGCTATTCCTTCACATTTTTCTTATTGTTTCCCTTGATATTATTGAACTTCTGTTCTTCAAGTAGAATTTTGTTTTTGTTTTTTCTTCCTCTATAAAATAATGAGACTTTTTAAAAGTAAATATGTGACACAGAATAGGTAAATCAATTTAGGCAAAATTGTCATTTTTATTGTATTAGACCAGCTTACACATAAGCAATTTATATTTTTCCAATTGTTTAGATCTGTCTTTGTGTGAAGTGTTTTGAAATTATGTTCATATATAGTTCCTAGGTATGTCTTCGCAGGTAGATTTCCAGGTAATTTATATTGTTTACAATTATGTTTAGTGAACTTTCTCTTACTGCTGGGCTTTGTTGATAATATATAGAAATGCTGATGATTTGAGAGGTTTCATTTATATCCGGCAACTTTGCTGAAGTTATTGATTTCCACCACCTTTTAGTTGATTAACTAGGATTCCCAAAGTAAATCATCATTTCAACTGAAAAGAGTGCCAGTTTTATTTTCTCATCATCTATTCTAATTCCTTCTATTTCTTTTCCACGACTTACTTCTATGGGTAGCATTTCTAGTAAACGATTGAATTATATTAGTGATGATGGGCATCCTAGCTTCATCACTGGTCTTTTGGGGAAGGATTCCTAGTGTTTTTAATGGAAATGTAAGTTGTTTTTTGCCAAAAGCATTTACTACAACTATTGAGATAATTACATGCATTTTCTTGGTTTTGTCATTGATTTGTCAATGAAGCTATCGACCTTCCCAATACTGAACCATCCCCATATTCTTGGTATAAATTCTACCTTTTTATAATGTATTATTATCTTAAATATAATGCTCTGGTCTCCTTGATAGTATCTTAAATTTTTTGCATCAATATTCATTAAGGAAATTGATCTATATTTACCTTCTCTTCTTTTGCTCTTCTTTGTCTGGGTATCAACACCATATTTGTGTCATAAAATAAATTAGATAGGACTCCTTTGCTTATTTTCACAAATCTTTTACTTAGGTTGGTAATTATTCATTGTTTGGTAGAATTAATTTCTAAATTCATTTGGTCTGGGGGCAGCTTGGTAGTTCAGTGGATTGAGAGCCAGGCCTAGAGACGAGAGGTCCTAGGTTCAAATCCGGCCTCAGACACTTCCCAGCTGTGTGACCCTGGGCAAGTCACTTGACCCCCATTGCCTACCCTTACCACTCTTCCACCGATAAGTCAATACACAGAAGTTAAGGGTTTAAAATAAAAAATAAATAAAATAAAATCATTTGGTCCTGGGGGTTTTTTCTCAGGGAGATCATTGATGTCTTCTTCAGTTTCATTTTCTAAGATAGCTATATTTAAGTATTCTATTTTCTCTTTTGTTAATCTGAGCAATTTATATTTTTAAGTATTACTCAATTTCACTTAGATTGCCAAATTTATTGACGTATAATTGGGCAAAATAGTATTTAATAATTGCTTTAATTTCCTCTTCATTGTTGAATTTAAGCTTTTCATTTCTTATAATGGTAATTTGGTTTTCTTCCTTATTTTTGTAATTAAACTAGCCAATGGTTTATCGATTTTATTGTTTTTTTTTCTGCAAAAGTGCCTAATTTTATTTTTTACTTTCAATTGCATTAATCTTTCCTTACCCCCCCCCAGGTTTTCCAATTTTTGTTTAATTGTGGACTTTTAATTTGTCTTTTTTGAAGTTTTTAATTACAGGCTTAATTTCTTGATCTGTTCTTTACTTGATTGATGTAAGCATTTAGATATATAAATTTTTATCTAGGTACTATTTTGGCTATATCCCATCATTTTTGGTATATTACCTCATTGTTGTCATTCTCTTTAATTATTGTTTCTATAATTTGTTCTTTGACCCATTATTTAGGATTAAATTATTTAGTTTTTATTTTAAATCTATACTTTTATGGCACTTTATTGAATGTAATTTTTATTATATTACAATCTGGAATGGATTAATTTAATGTTTTTCCTTTTCTGCATTTGGTTGTGAGGTTTTTATGCCCTCATATGTGGTCAGTTTTTATGACAGTGCCATATACAACTGAGCAAAAGTTATATTGCTTTCTATTCGCATAAAATTTTCTCCAGAGTGCTATCATATCTATCTTTTCTAAAATTCTATTCTTTTCTTTAACTCCTTTCTTGTCATTTTTTGGTTAGATTTATCTAGTTATGAGAGGAGAAAGTTGAATTTCCCCCAGGAGTTAAGTTGATTGTCATGGATGCTATTCCATTTGTTGTATATATGTTTAGTGTTTAAAATTTCCTCATTTTCTCTAGTATACTTGATCAAAATGTAGTTTCCCCACTTACCTCTTGCTTTTGTTTTATCTGAGATCAGGTTTGCCACCTTTGCTTTTTGTTTTTTTAATTCACCTGATTTCCCCCAAGAAATCACAATTTGACCAAGGGAACTCAAATTTCCTATCTCCTAAAAAGATGGTAAACTTCTCTACTACATGACCTAAAAAACAAAAACAATTGCTTCAGGGACATATCCTGCACCCACACACATACCACTGTTAGCCCTCTTAATTCTCACTAATTAAAAAGGTTCAGGTCTTCTAAGATTCCCTCACCTCTCCTCCCTCCTAAAACTATCCCATGTCTATCCTTATCTTGATATCAATCACAAATATTCTCTATGAAAGATATTTCTTAGCATCATGTTAGCCCCTCTGTGAAAGAATTCCCAAATATGAATCTCCAACTCTGACTTCTTCATCCACACACCAGACCCTCATCTCCAAATGCCAATGAGATTTCTTTACTTGGATAAGTCATAGGTATGTCACCCCACAGTTCAATAATTAGCTTCTCTATCTTCCAAACTTGTTCCTCAGTAGCTTTCTGATCCTCTCCTTCCATCAATCAAATTTAGAATTAAACTTTTATAGGCTTACCTATAAGTCTTTTTGGCTTGAAAGAAGAGATACAGTGGACAACAACCCCCAGATGATCAAAGGACAGAGCCCCTTCCAAACTCAGGAAAGTTCCAAGAGTTTAGTGTTTAGAACTACACTCCCTACTCCAATATAAGTACCTACAGCTCTCCACCTCCTCAAGCTGACCCTGCTCTCTGTTTAACAACCTGCACCTGACTCTGTACCTCATTAATGTGTTTTTCTTCGAAATAGAATGTCTTTTCTTTTTTGATCTATTGATATAATCATTTTTTTATTATTTTTGTTATTGATAGGATGTTATAATTTGGAGTTTTTCTTATATCAAGTTGGTGATCCTGGTAAAAATCCAGAATCATTATTAGTGTGTCAACTTTGGGATTTCCTGCTTTAGTGTCTGCAAATATTTTATTTAAAAGCAATGTATCAGCATTCATGAGGGAAAAGTCTTTAGTTTTCTATTCTGTTTTGACTCTCATGAATTATTCATTAAGTGAGAGAATCCTCTAGTAAATCAGTTTACTCTTGGGATTTATTTTCTTTTTTATAATTAAAACTAAGAAAATCAAAGTTTCAAAACTCATACCTCAAGTATAAAAAGGAAAACATTCAAGATAACCCACAATTCTCCTTCCATAGCGAAGAACCCAAGAAAGCATTCTGCAACAAGTCTGACATGGGTCTGTTTTCTTTTTGGGGTCTCAGTTGTTTATTCACACCTAGACATGCTGAACATGGAAGAATTGTAGCATGTATTAAAGAACTGTTTAACAGGATCCAGTCCCAAGCTGTGCGCCAGCCAACCTGGGAAGGTGGTGTGTATGACTCAATGAACAGAACTCAGCTTTGCAAGACAGCTCTCAGGTGGTTCCTGTTTGTCTCAGCCCTAACACTGTCCAAGCTCTCCTGATGCTCGTGCGCTGGTCCTATGGGCTGGGACAGCAACCAGAGCTCTGAACCACTGCTGCTTTGGGGGCAGGGATCAATGCAGAGACCCACCTGGGATCAGTTAATTCAGATGGAAACAAAGTTAGCCATTTCTTTCCATGATTTCCAGCTGAAAAGTGGTGGCGGCTTCCCTCAATCCTGAGTTCTGAGGAAAGCTCCCTTCCTCATCTAGTGCCAGTGTCTCAGAAAGGATGAACAGGCCCAGGGCATCCTCAGGCCCAGAGCTAAGCTGGACCACACGTCCTGCAGCCTCCCATATGTCTAACAGGACCCATTTGTGGGTCACTGGTTGGGAAGGGGGACCTCCAGGGGGTAGACTAAAAAAATGAGTTAATGAAATCTAATCTCACCTCTGTCAATTGTTTACTACCTTTATTAACTGCTTTGGGTCTCCGTTTCCTCATCTGAAAAATTAATGTTATTTGGTAGTTCTGGATCCAGAGTGTTATTTCTGGGACTAGATGACCTGGAAGAGCCCCTCCAGCTGTAAACCTCTGAACTCTGCCTCAACATGGTTGGGGAGGGGAGGAGGGAAGGGTCTCTGCTCCAGGAGGGCAGAGGCTGATTCCTGCATTCAAAGGTGTGTCCCCAGCCCCTGGCTCAGCACAGAAGCTCCTGCTGGAATTAAATGGAAAAGGAAGAGGGGATTCCTCACTTAAGGAATTCTAAGTTCTAAAGAAGGATGGAGACAGAAGGGACTCCTAGCAGCCCCTAGAGAAAGGGCAGGAAGGAAAAAGAAAAACACCAAGATCCACACTATCTTCAGGGTCTTTCCTTTGGGGGACACAGAGAAGGTGCTCCCTTTGTTCATTCAGAGTCTACTGTCTACTGTTTTGCAGCTGAGGACTCTGAGCAAATCTCGAATCTGAGTAAAACTAAAGGAGAAAAGAGAAGAGACCAGATCTGTCCTGTCCCTTCCATTCTCCACCCCCAGGAGAAAGGAGAAAGAAGGCTGGGCACTGAGTTAATCAGGGCACACTGGCAGCTTCCAGCAGGAAGCCTGAGTCTGGAAATCCTGGAGTGTTTAGGGCCAGGGGGAGCCTTTGGGAGGCTCCAGGATGCCTCCATCCTACCAGCCCCGCAGAGGAGGCTGGAACTGCCCCCAGTAAAGTGCTAGAGAGGACATGGGAGATCCTCCTGGGGAAATCCTGCTCACCAGACACTGTGGGGCTGCCCAGGCGCTGGTTTTGGGACACCAGGATCATTGCAGAGGGGGATGGGAAAAGGGAGGAAAAAAGGGAGGGGCCCCCTGCACTAGCAGTGCTAAGAGGGAGATAGTGGGCTCTGGGTCGGCCCATCATGTTTCACAGACAGTGGAGGACAGGACCCTGCATCCTGGCAGCAATCCCTCAGGCTTCCTGCATCCCCAGGCTCTTGACACCTATCCTGGGCTGCTTGGAGGCTGCCCAGCTGAAACCTGGGCCCAAGTGCTCTTCTTCGGGGTCCAAGAAACACAGTCCCAGGCTCAGCCTTCCTTGGGCTCTGGGGAGCAGCTGTTAGGGGAGGGCAGGGAGAGGAAGCCTTTAGGCAACAGAGGCTCCTGGGTGGTCACAGACACAGCCATATGCAGGTCCCCTGATAGCATCCTTGGGATGATGGAGGAAATTCAGGAAGAGATGCAGGAGGTGCAACAGCTAGACTGGTCAATACAAGACACCAGGCTCAGCTCCACCAGGGTTAACTAGTTAATACAAAAATGGCTACTGTCTTCTAGTTTATTTTCTTTAAAAGTTCGCTTGTGGATTTTCATTTTTACCCAAGGCAGATTTTAAAGTCTATTTCATTTCCTGTTAAGCTAGACAATTGATCTTTTTTTAGATATTTATCCATTTCATCTAAATTGTGCTTTATTAGCATATGGTTGACAGAAACAACTTCTAAAAATTTATTTTATTTCTTTATCATTGTTTGTGAATTAACATTTTTCACTTTTGACACAGGCAACTGGATTTGAGTAGGAGGCAAACCAGGAGGGAGTGCTATCTTGAAAACCTAGAGAGAAGAGGCTCTTAAGGAGAGAGAGAGAGAGAGAGAGAGAGAGAGAGAGAGAGAGAGAGAGAGAGAGAGAGAGAGAGAGCGAGCTAGCTAATGGCTGTAAAGAGGACAAAAAGAATGAATGTAGAGAAAAGACCTTTGGATATAGCAACCAAGCAAGCAGTACCTTTGGAAGGATGTTTCAGTGAAATAAAATAGAATCCAGATTGCAAGGGGTTAAAAGAGAATGAGAGCTGAGAAAGTGGAGGCATCCATCATAAATAGCCTTTTCATGGAGTTTGGCTACAAAAGGCTGAAGAAATATAGGATATTAT
Organism: Gracilinanus agilis; assembly: GCF_016433145.1. NCBI lineage: Eukaryota > Metazoa > Chordata > Mammalia > Didelphimorphia > Didelphidae > Gracilinanus > Gracilinanus agilis. Next base: position 788,379,516 of record NC_058130.1, on the reverse strand, counting down.
TAATAGGGACGGAATGGCCAAATGTCAGGATAGGACATGTTTATAAGTGGTAGGAAATGAACCAATAGAGAGGGAGGATTTAAAATAAGTGAAAAGTGGGATGATAAGTGATCAGTTTTTGGAGGAGATGGGATGTAATGAGATCACTTGAATAAGTCGAGGGGTGAGCCTAGGTAAGGTGTAACACAATTTCACCATGGGAGTCAGGGATGAAGGAGAAAGTGACAAAAGGCATCTGAGTAACAGATAATTGATAAAGATGGGGGGAGAAGTAGGGCTTCACAGCAATGGACCAGTTTTTTTGTGTCAAATATGAAGCCGGATTCTAAACTGAGAGTGGAACACGAAAGGTTTGCACAGGAATGAAAAGGTTTGGAAGAGCTTCTGTGGGAAACTAGAGAGTGGTATAGTAGGACTGTCTAGAATAGGGAAGGCCCAGCTGAGGTTGTATAACATCGATTTGTAATGGGCCAAGTCAAAACAGCTGTCTGATTTTCTCCACTTCCATTCAGAAGTATCTCCTTAGGAACAAAGGCAATGGATAATGGGAGTGAACTGAGGCTGAGGCTTGCCTGGGCATAAGCAGTGATATGATGAGAAGGGAGAAGATAGAGGTTCAAGAGAGGAGGACAATGGAGAATTGAACTGTTTCACCAAGGAGCTTGTGAACAATTTCTATTTTTTTATAAAGTTCGGATGTGTTTGCTTGTTTTTCACTCTTTGCTATTGCTTCTGTACTCTTTTTCTCCACAGAAATTATCCAGGGTCTTAGCTTCTACCTAATAGGGCTTTGCCTTGGTAGTATCTTCCCTTCCCTGTCAGAAGTCTGAGTGAAGATAGGTAGACCCGTGATGTTTTTTGTGTAGCACACCTCTACTTGGATCATGTCTATTAGGAAGAACCAAAACCTTAGAGACAACTAGAACTAACTCTAAAACAGCAGCACCAAAAAAAAAAATAAAAATAAAATAAAATAAAATAAACAGCACCAAAAAAATAAAAAATAAATAAAAAATAAACAACCTCTGACACTTAGGACACAGCCTCCTCAGGCCTAAAGAGAATTCAACTTTAACATAAAATTAAAATTCAAGAAATAGTGTGGGAAAATGACCAAACAACAACAGCAAAAAAGAACCTGATCTTAAAAATCTACTATGGTGACAAGAAATACGAGGCAGAAATACAGATGTCAACTATGCTAAAATAGTTATAAGCAAATCTCCAAAAAAAAAAAAAAAAAGTGAATTGAAAAATAGCCCAACAAGAACTCCTGGTAGAGATTAAAAAGGATTTTAAAAATCAAATATGACAGGTAAAGGAAAATTCAGAAAAGAAATGAGTAATGCATGAAAATTATGAAATAAGAGTCAATGGTGTGGTAAAAGAGGCACAAAATATTCTGAAAATAATAACAATTTAAAATAAGAATTGGCCAGATAGGGAAAGTGGCATATACACATACACAAATTCAATGAAGAGAAAAATATTCTTAAAAAATAAAATTAGCTACATGGAAAACAAAGTACTAAAATTCACTAAAGAAAATATTTCCTCCCAAATTAGATTTGGGCAAGGGAAAGCTAATGACTCTCTGAGATATCAAGAAAATATGAACCAAAATCACAGGAATGAATAAAATGAAAAAATGTGCAATATATCATTAGAAAAACAACTGATCTGGAAATTTGACTTTTGTAACATAAGAATTATTTAACATTTCTTTTTTAAAAAGTTTAGATATCATATTTCCAGAAATTATCAAGGAAAATTACCTTGATATCCTAAAACCAAAATTGGCAGAATCCACCAATCACCTCCTGAAAGAGATCCCAAAATGAAAACTCAGGAATATCATAGCCAAATTCTGGTACTCCCAGATCAAGGAAAAATTATTGAAAGTACCAAAAATATAACAATACAAATATCATGGATTCTCAGATGGGCTCATCAAAGATTTAGTAGGTTCCACATAAATGGAGTAGAGGTCTGGAAAAGTGATATTCTGGGAGGCAAAGTTGCTAGGATTTATAAAAAACATTAAACTGCATGGATTAACAGAAGAAGAAATAGAATGTTTTAATATCCCTATCTTAGAAAAAGAAATTGAACAATACATCAATGTGATCCCTAGGAAAAGAATCCCCAGGAACACAAGGATTCAAGAGTAAATTCTAATTATCATTTAAAGAACAATTAATTCCAATACTACAGAAACTATTTTGAAGGATTCTTTTTTTTTTATGACCCAAATATGGAGCCAAAACACAAAAATAAAACTATAGACCAATTCCCTAATGTATGTTGATGTAAAAAAAATTAGATAATACAACAGAAAGGAGATTAGAGTAATATATCAGAAAGAACGGACACTATGACCAGAAGGAATTTATACCACGAATGCAGAGAAAAGTGGGTGGCAGCTAGATGCCACCTGCTGCTAGAGAAAGAATTGAGGGGAAGTTGAATCTAGACCAAAGCAAACCCTTTTACTTTTGCTCTTAATTTTTTCTTTGTTTGAGTTTATATCTACAAAATAATTAATACGGGAAAACGTTTTACATGATTATACATGTAAAATCTGTATGAGATTGCTTATCATCTTGTCCATGGTGTGGAGGTAGGGGTGAAAAGAGAGGGAAAAAGAGAATTTGAGGCCCAATATTCTTTTTAAAATGGAGGGGCAGCTAGGTGACTCAGTGGATTGAGAGCCAGGCTCAGAGGTAGGAGATCCCTGCATTCAAATCTGGTCTCAGATACTTCCTAGTTGTGTGGCCCTGGGCAAGTCACTTAAGTCCCATTTTCTAGCCCTAACCACTCTTCTGCCTTAGAACCAATATTCTAAAGCAGAAGGTAATGGTTTGAAAATAAAAATGTTAGAAACTTTTACATGCAATTGGGGGAAAAGTAAAAGAACATTTTTAAAAGATTTTCATTAAAAATTAAAAATTAAAATAAGAGAATGTGTTGTTAAAATGAAGTACACGACACTTCAAAAAGAAATGGGAAGTCATTATATTTTAGTTTTCTCTTTCCACTAAAAGATACTGTTGAGAATAGTTTTGGCTAGAGGATAACATATACTTACATATACATTCCCATAGTTCCTACGTAGTATGAGTTTTCTGATGTCTAGTAAGGTCAATTTTGTGGCCAGAGGTCTTTCCACATCCATTCATACATATAAGGTTTTTCCCTAGTATGAATCCTTTCCACAGTCATTACATCGATAAGGTTTCTTGCCCATGTGAATTGATGTTCAATAAATTCTGATCTAAAGAAAAAAAAGACTCTCTGTGTAGATGACACTGATAAGGATGCTTTCCTCTGTGGACAGTATGGGGTTTGCAAAGATTGCTTTTCTGGGAAAATGACTTGCCACATTGAGGTTTCTCTCCCATGATTATTCTCTGAGGTTTTATTTGCTGATCTTTCTGGAAAAAGGCTTTCCCACTGCATTCATTACCCAAATAGGGCCAAACAAGATTAGCTCTCAGAAAAGGCCTTTGAGTATTTCTCATATTTTCAAAGTTTCTCTCCATTATGGTATCGATGACATGAAAAGGAGATATGAATTCAGGCACCCTCCACTTTTATCCTTGAGATAATGTAGTTTTATCCTACATTGCTGCCTTTGTTTAGGAATCCATAGAATATGAAATATTTCCTATGGGGATAACATATGGAAGTTTCATTCACAGGGATATGCTCTTGTGGCGAATGGCTAAATCTCACAAATGATTTTCAAATATTAATATGTTCAAGTCATTTTTCCTTTGTCTATGTCTCTCTAACCTGACTTTACCTCCCCAGGCTACCCATCACTTCTTGGCATAAAATGCGTTGATTTCATATATAACTGAGGGTAGTTTTTTTTAATCAAATGGACCTGGCTTCAAGGTTTATTCCTTTGTTGGAAGAATAGTTGCAAAAAAGAAAAAGAGAAACAGACAGTGAAAGACTCCTTCTGGAGAGACAGATATTAGTAAAGAGATGGAAAGACTGTCAGCCAGATAGATATCATGGCCTCTTCTCCTCAGTTCTACAAAGCACGAGAAATTGTGGGGAGGCTCACAAATTGCAAATAGTTGAACCAATTATATGAATATTATGGAATAGTGTTCTGTATAAAATCAAGGTGATGTTCTCAGAGGAACTTGGAAAGATATATGTGAAGGGATGCAAGATGAAGTGAGAAGCAGGAGAACCCTGTATAGAGTGAATGCCATAGTGTAAAGAAAAAAAACCTTTGAAAGATATAGGAAAAGTAATCAACAGCCCCTGGCTCCCACCCAAACACACACATACACACACATACACACAGAATTCCAGAGGAATCGAAAGAGAAATCTATTACATACCTCCAGATACTTTGAGCTAAAATGTTTGGGGATTTGTGTATGTGTGTGACTATAGCTCTGTGAGGGATTTTGTTTTTCCTGCCTTTTGATTGGGGATTGGATGAGGTGGAAGGAAGTGAAAATGACATCTATAAAATGAAAGAGAATATAAAAATGTGCTGGATAAGTATGTGTAAAGTGTTAGTATCAGTTCTGGATGGAATAATTTCAAAGATGAAAGCAAAGGTATTCTGGTTTCTTATAGCTAATGTTCTAATGGTGGAAGCACCCATGTACCAAAGTTCACTGAAGGGAAATGCAAAAATATTGGTAGGGGGTGGGAAGCCTCTATTAGATTTGGGGGAGAGGGAAATAATCCATCGTTTGGGAAGTCCACCTGGAGGAAATAGTCCAAAATGAAGCAAAATCTTTCCAAGTTGAGCTAAAGTGGTACTGCCATCAAATCTAGTAATTCTTTCAATTAAAAACTGCAGTGATGGGAAACAGCAAATTAACTCTTGACCAAAGGAGAAAGGTTTTACTGTCCCCATTAATGTCTTTTCATGAGAACACAAAAGACTGTGTAGATCTGTAAATCCCGATAGCAAAATTCACAAAATTCACCTCCTAGGTATGCGGTAATGAACAGAAGGTTGTACCTGTAGTCAGGAAGAGCCACACTCAAATCTTGGCTCAGGCCCAAAGGAAACATTGGCCTTTGGCCAGGCGATTCATCCAAGTTTGCCTTATCTACTTGTAAAAAAGTAGGGGGCAAGTTATCATAGCACCTCCATTCTAGAGCTTTGTAGAAGTGAGATAACGGTGGTAAACGTGGTTTACAAAGAGCAAGCTTTACATCTTTGTAGGTAAGTCAATCAATCCTGTCCTGAGCACAGTTTTAGGGTGTTTTCTTGTCAAAAATACTGGAGCAGCTAATCGTTTTCTCTTCCACAGTATTCATCTGATAGCTGAGGAAATGGAACAAAGAGGCTAGCCAATGAGGATGACTAGTGAGTTCCTCCCTTCCTCCCTCCTCTCACACTTCTAGAGATTGTGTATCAGTCACATCCTGTCACAACTCATTTACTTTAAGCATCACGTCTACATGACTTCATCCTCTGATATTTTAAACCACTTCTATGCAAAGGAAAGTTCACAAATACATTCATAATAGCTCAGAGCTTTCCTAACCACAAGGAAGAACTTTTCCACCCTCTCTACACAAGTATAAATAACTCTCTATTCCAATTTCATTTTCTAAGTTTTCCTCCAAAACTTAATTTCCTCCATGGGAAGGAAGAAGGAGAAGCAGGTTGTTTGCAAATCATTCTACAATTCTGAATCACCATTGTTATAAAAATAAAAAGGGTAGTCTGGACACTACTACTACTAGGCTGGTTATTAGTAGTAGTAATCTGTGATACTGATCTGAGGAAGCTGTGTTTGGTTCCCCTGATGGCTGGTGCAGGGTCACCGGAGTCCTGCCACCCAGCTGGATGTTATAATAACTGCCCTTCTTTATAACAGTGCCCAGGCAGAATCCCTAAAGGTCAATGGATAGGTAACCCTTTCAGGTCCCACCTGGGGTTGATTGATTCTTGGTATTGGGCTCTATCAGCCTTGGATAACGTTCATCTGACTGCGTTGCTCCCTCCCCAGAGTGGTGATGGAATAACTACTCCAGGAAGGTACTTAGTAATTTTTATCTATGTTGTTTAACAAGGGAAAGGAATGATCAGGAAAGTGTTGGGGAATAGGTGACCCTATCACTAAAACTATGACAATAATCCCTCAGGACTGTAGGCTGTTCAGTAATGCTGGGCTTGTTCTTCACCTCCTCTGGCTCAGCCTGGCCACAGCCAAACCAGAGTAAGCAAACTGTTTGGATGATGCAAATGCTGATGATGGTTTCTCTCAGCTTCTTACTGCTAGTTGTTTGCTACAGCCTTCAGGAAATTCCACCTTTCACCACCCTCTTCTTCTCCTACCCACTTCCCAGATCACCCCCCCCCCCAGGCCCCGGGTACCTAAATATCTAGAGATGGTTTAGATTCTTAAATATCTAGGGATTCAGAGAGAATCAGAGGATCCACAGGTCAATCAATGTTCAGTATCAAATGTCCAAGGCAAGAGTTTAGGCAAGGCTGAGCCAAAGCAAAGCCAAGGTCCCAAAAGACAAAGGGTCCAAGGGTCCCTGTCAGAGGGCTGCCAGGGTATTTATATCCTTTCTGGCCAACTGCCTTTCCTCCTCTCCTCATGGCCTCTGGGAACATTCTGCTCTTCCAACTGTCTTCACTTGTCAGTCAAGGTGTGACTCAACTCCCAGAGTTTGATTATGTCATGAATGCCATTTTGTTTTTGGAAATTTCAACCTGTAAATTTACAGCTGATCTTGTCCATGGATGATCTCTACTCTATGCTATTCTTAACTATGTTTTTCTATCCCATTAACTATCCTTCCCAAAATAATAAATTCTATCTCATCTAATGCCTTATCTTTCTGTCTAGCCTAAAGCTAATGACAAGGGTTTTAGGATAGATTTTTCCGGTAAAGTGTGGGGTTTGAATACAATATTGCCATAAACATATCATTTGAACATAAGTATAACATGTAAACATTATAAGAACATTTAAGAATGATTATGTTGTTTCTTACTTTAAATTAATGCAATTCTTGCAATAAATTTGCTTAAATTTCTAATACTGAACTTCAAATAACATTCCTAATTCACAATAAATTCTAACATTTTTTCTATTCCCTAATCTACGGTTAAGAAATTAGTGTGTCAGTAATTCTTACACTATAATTAATGTGTTAGTCAATTAGTTTCATTCCTAACTAAGCTACACTATACAATGTTTGTCTAACTTCCTATTAACAGTTCTATTTGAACATTTTGTAATTATTTTATACTGATCCTATGCTAGCTAGAATTGAATTTCCCTGCATCTACTCTTTTCCTACAGGTTAGTAGACTTATGCATTATTCATTAGTAATGATATTACATATGTACAAGGTTTTCATGTGATGTTCCTATGAAATTAGTACTTTTGACCTTACAAAGAATCTTAGTTCTCTTGTTCATTTGGGTAACTATACTTTATTTTCAAACTATATTTATTTACATTATGTACATGTGATGTGACTTTATTGTGACTATGTGTTGGACTCATGACCTAACATTTACTGTTTCGATGATATAAATACTGATGATGGTTTCTCTCAGAATCTTGATTTTCCTATGCAAAAAACAGGCATACTATTGCTTGTTCTACCTACTTGTATTTCTCAGGAAAGTACTGTCTATCATTGAGAAAGACATGTCTTCTCATTCTGATTCTATTCTAGTTCTCTTCATAGATTATGATACAAAAAAAGAGATCCATCCATTGATGGAATATACATTATTTAAGGGAAAAGCACATGTTTGCTTACCTGGTGATCCACAGATATTGGTAATATAGCGTCCACTGCATTGTCCTCCATGATATCTTGGATGAGAGATGAGTACAAACATCAAAGGGTGGCGCTAGGAACTAAAAGAATGTTGCAACCAAGAACTAGCCAGACCACACCTCTAATATAACCCACTAACATTCACAAGCCTGTTGTGTTTTTGAGACATAATGGTTTAGTTTAGTTGATAGATTGCCTGAAATAAAGTAAGGAAGTATAGGATTTAAATCTAAGTCCCCAAATTTATTGCCTGCAAAATTAAAAGGAAATCATAAAGTCTTATTCTTAGATTGGTAAAATGAGGAAAACAGTTATTGGAATGAATTTCCAGAGTTATTGTGGAGCTCAAAGGAAATTATGCCTTTCAAATGCTTGGCAACCTGAAAAATTCTATATTAAATTATGTTGTTTTTATCTTATCAACAATTAAAAATATATTCTGTGGATTCCATATGAGCAGAAAGTAAGGATAAATCAATTCTCCTGCTATGTACCAAAATAAACTCCAAATAGATACATCCCTTCAACACAGAGAGAGTAAAATCATTGGTTTTCAGCCCTTAACCTTCCATCTTGGAATCAATATTGCGTATTGGTTCCAAGGCAAAAGAGCAGTAAGTGCTAGGTAATAAAGGTTAAGTGACTTGCCCAGGATCCCACAGCTAAGAAGTGTCTGAGGCCACATTTGAAGCAAAAACCTCTCATCTTTAGGCCTGGCTCTCAATCTACTGACAAACTGAGCTACCCCCTCAAGAGGATAACATCTTACACAGAGAACCAGAGAAGTAATTATTTTTTCAGATATATCCATGGATGAAATATGTAGTATACAGAATTGGGGTCATATAGTTTTTTCTAGCTTTGGCTGAGTTCCAAAAGCTGTTAGGTTTTGGAATCTTGAGAAAAGGCAGTTGACTGGATCTTCCTTAGAGGGAGGTGGTCAATGAGCGAGCTGCTTTGATTACCTAGCTTTAATATTGAAATTTAGCCTAGCTTTGATATATTTACTTAAGAAATTATTATTTTAGATAAATCCTTTATATCTTCCTTTCCTATTACCATCCCTGCCTTTTCCCTCCCTTACCTTATATGTTGTGCAGTTAATAAGGAGAGTAATTAGAGAGGAGTTAAATCTGTGAAGGGTTACCTAATTGACAGCATTGATTATAGTTGGTCAGTCATCATTTATTCCCTTTAGATAGCACCTAGTAAAAATTGAGTTTAAGGCAGGTCCTTACTCAGACTCCATCTTTACTTCCCTTCCCCCACCTGAGGTTCCTGAGACAACTGATAGGGCTTTCCTTTGATCCACCTTCCTAACAAACCATCCTTCAAACAAAATAAACCCTTTTTGTGTTTCAACAACCCTAATTAGTATAATTTGTCTGTTAGTTATCAAGAGGGAAGAAGAGGGAAAGAGACAACATACTCTGGGTTAGAGGAAGCTGGGCATCCATCTTGAAGGAAGGTGCTACTTCAAAACAAGTCCCTTCCTGTGAAATTAAATAAAGCCTGTTTGTTAATTTCAGTCTAGTCTATTTCCCTCAGCCTGTGTTTGAGTCTAAGTCCCAGTCTGTAAGCCTGCTGTGCTTGTCTGTTTAATTTCTCTCTCCCTAAAAGATCTCTGTTTCCCTTCTGTGTTATACTCCTGACTTCAGTCCTATTATACCCTGAATCTCCTTTAATCCCAGCCTACCTGTAACCGAGATTACCCATTTAGCAAGTCTCCAACATCCTCCTTTCAATTCCCTTATCCCAAACACCCTTCCTCAAATTACCCACATTACAAATATTAATGATAAAGGATGCTAAATAACACAATAGTAGATAAAATAAGAAATTTTGCCCGTATACTATTAAGAAAGATTTTGTATTAATAAATCTAATGTAGTACAGATTAGAAAGAATATGTATTTAGGGGCCAAAAAGACTTAAGTGATTTTCTCTGATAAAGGTCTTTTATCCAAGACACATAAACAACTGATTCCAATGTGTAGGTTAAAAGTCACTGGGGATTAGACAAATGGCTCAGCAAGCATGTGTTGAGTGCTTATCATGTGCCAAGCACCATGCTAGACACTGGAGATGCAAAGAAGGACCAAGACAGTACAAGGAGTTCACATTCCAATGGAAGATCCAACATGTCAAATTTTCTGTACATATAAGACCTATACGAGATATTGATTGGAGGTAATACCGGAGGTCAGAGACTAGCATTTAGGAGGACGGGGAAAATTTCTGTCAGAAAGGGGCATTTTAAGTAGATAGGAGACATCCTAATCATGGCAGAAAGGAATGAAAATGGAAAAAAAAAAGGGATCAAATGTCATACATGAGGAACAATAAGGAGAATTAGAGTAAAAAGTAAATACAGCAAAGTCAATTATAAGAAAACCAGAAAAGCAGTAAGTGTAAAGGTTACCAGGGGCTTTAAAAGCCAATCAGTTTGGATGTCAGAGTAGAGACAGCAAACCAAATGAACTCTCCTAACATTCTCCTCCAAACAGCTTTAAACTAATGCTTCAAACTGAATGAACTGTGGAGTGGCAGAACCAAAATAATGTTGAGGTAAGAAATTCTTTAATTCTGAGACAAATTGGGAGATAGACAACAGAATTCTGTGACCCTGGGATGGGGGCCACCCAAGAGAGTGTGCACCACCAACATCAGCTATGGCCATTGGAGGTGGCCATGACAGAACAGCTGCAGCTTTAGAAGTTCTCAGGTGTTCTAGTGTAGAGAATAGTATTACTACTTGACCTGATCACGTTTTCAGAGTCAAGAGAAACAGTAGCACTTGCTATAGCAGGTAGTAAGAACCAACCAGAAAACAAACCAGAATAAAAGTGACCATACCAGATGATACCAACCTTGGAAATACCAAAAAAATATACCATCCCCCAGAACTAACTGTGAAAACAAGAGGATGAAAGGCCAGAGGCTTGAAATAGTGACCTCCATGCCCACATGATTTGAGATCAATTTTAACCTAAAGTTCAGAGTCATGAAAGAGACAGGGAAAATGAGAAAACACCAACAACAAAATTTGACCACATAAAGCTATTACAGTGACAGGGAAGAGCAAGACACAAACTCTGAATAAGAAAACATAAAAACAAACAAGCAAAGCCTCAAAGACAAATGCAACTAGGTCAAAAGCCCAAAAAAGAATTTTTTGAAGAAAGAGATAAAAGTTGTACATGAAAAATTAGAGAAATGAGAGTGCTAGAAGAAAATCATGAAAAATGATTTAGTAACAGGATAAAATAGGCACACAAAATCCTGAGGAAAAATAAACAATTAAAAATAAATAATTGGACAGATGTTAAAAGAAGTCCAAAAAAAATTTATTGCCTCTCCTGTCCTTCCAACAATCAGATTTAGAATATAGGATTAAAATAAGAGATCAAGTGAGAAAAGAACAAAGTCCCTTCCATATTCAGAAAAGTTTCAACACTTGAATGTTTAGGACTGCAACCTCTACCACAAGGTAACTTTAAGAGCCTCCACTTTCAACCCCTTTAGGCTGATCCTACTTTCCGTCTGCTCAGCAGCCAACACCTGGCTCTCAGATTTATAAATTAGCTTTTCTTCAGCCTTCAATCAGACTCTAGTCAGGTCCAACATATAACTCCCTCCCCCCCCCACACACACACACAGCCTTTTCTTTTTTTTTATTAATATCAAATTATAATTTAGTTTCTTAGTATTGTATCAACCCTCTATTATTAGTAAAAATCTAGCCTAGATATATTGTATCATCTTTGCAATATGTTGTTTCAGTGTCCTTGGAAATATTGAAGGAAGGAAAGAAGGAAGGAAGGAAGGAGGATGCAGCTGGGTGGCTCCCTAGATTTCACTGGATTGAGAGCCAGGCCTGGAGATGGGAGGTCCTGGGTTCAAATCTGCCCACTTCCTAGCTGTGTAGCCCTGGGCAAGTCACTTAACCCATGGCCTAGCTTAACACTCTTCTGTACTGGAACCAATACACAGTACTGATTCCAAGATGGAAGGTAAGGGTGAAACAGCAAAAAAGCAATGCATCGATATTCATTAAGGAATTTTAGTTTATAGCCTTCTTTCTCTTTTGACTCTCTTTGGTTAAGGTAGCAAAACTACGATTTGTGTCATAGGAGGAATTAGTTAGCAGTCCTCCTTATCCTATTTTTTTTTTTCGGGTGATGTAGATTTGCAATTAATTATTCTTTAAATCTTTTGAAAAATTCCCTTGCAAATCATCTGTTCTTGGGATTTATTTCCTTTTTTCTCCTAATTAAAAGAAATCTAATGACCTGGGTTTTAAAAAGAGGAATAATAAGGAGAACATCCAAAGAAAACTCCACTCCCCCTTCCACAGAGAGCCCCAGGCAGCCTTCTGCATGGAAATTAGACTTCCGGGGCTCCTCTGCTTGCTTTTTCAGGTACTCAGGGAGCACTTTTGGGGAAGGCAGGATTTGAGGCTGCGCTTTCATTCATCACGACCCTCCTCCGTCTGAGCAGCCCCTGGACCTCGTGAGCTGGTGATGTGGGCTGGGCCGGCTCCAGAGGCCAGACACCGCAGAAGGTTCCAGTTCCGAACTGGGGCTGCTCTGTGGTCCTGGCAGCCAAGCATGGCCAGACGCTTCTTCCCCCAAAGACCACTCCCTGTCCCCTGTCAAGCAGACAGGGCCGGCCAATCCAAGGGCAGCATGGGGGTCAGGCGGGAGACGGGGATTGGCCCGTTTGTTGTCCTTGTGGGCCACCCAATCAGCCACCAAGCAGGGCCCAGTCGATGTTTGCTGTGTTTGGGGAGCTGAGCCTAGGGCCGAGCGCAGAAAGCGAACCCTACGTCAGTCCCCATTTGGAATAGGAGCGCAGAAAGCGAACCCTACGTCAAAGTCCCCATTTGGAAAACCCCAGCAGGGCTATGGGGAAGCGGCGCTCCAGATGCCCGATGGAAGCAGCTCGAGGTCGCCCCGCGTTTTCTGAACCCCCAAGTGACAAAGTCCAGAACCCCAAGATCTACAGAGTTAAGACGCCAAGGCAGGAATTCCAAATGGGCCCCCCCCCCGCCAGCACTCGGGGTCCAGCCTCGTGACTCCTTGCCCCGCTGGTGGGGACTTCGGAAAGCTCCCATTTCCGGGGGGAGGAAGTGCCTTTCCGGATCCATCTTTTAAGGAGGCGAAGCTCCGAACAGAGAGGTGCGCCAACTAAGGTTATTTGTAACCTAAGAGTGAATCGGCAAAGTCGTGGAGGCAGTGAGGGGCGGTCCGGGAGCTCCTCTCCACTTCCCAGACCAGTCCGCAGTAGCGAGAAGGCTGGGCCCTACTGCCTCCCCCGCCCCCTTGCGGGAAGGGTAGGAACATCACCAGAGGGGCTGCCGAGAGGAGGATCTAACTTTCCCCACCAGCAATGGAAAGGAGCCAATAGGGACCAGTTAATTTGGATGGAGACAAAGCCGGGCACTGCAGGGCTGAATCTTTCTTTAAATCTTCCACTCTCTCACGTCCAGAGGCCACGGGCTAAGCTGCCGCCCTTCTCGGTGCCAGCGTCTCAGAAGACACCCCCAGAGCTGAGCTCTTCCGCTCTACCCCCCCCCGTCTCCCCCCCCAAGCCTCCCAGACTTCTAACAGGCCCTAGTTGTCTGGGGTAACGGTTGGAAGGGGGGGGGGGTCATCTACGGTGGCCGAGTAGAAAAATGAGGCGATGAATTCGTCTCACTTCAGTCACTCACCACTTTTATTGCTCTGGCTAACGCAGTGACCGGCTTTGGGCCTCAGTTTCCTCTTTTGTACAGTGCGTGTCATTTTGTAGGTGTAAATAGCAAATGAATGTTGTTTTTAGGACTGGTGGAGGCATAAGGTCTCGTGGAAATCTTTGAGTTTCCCGGTAGAAGGGTGGGAAAGTGCACTTGAACAATCCCTCCCTCAGAGACAGGGCGATCACGGACCGACTTGGCTGTATTCGTGCCCCCAGTGCCCTCATACGTAGCAAGCGCCGAAGGAATTGGACTGAATGGAAATGTGGAAGGAGTGCCTTCCCATAGGATTTCATAGGAAGCTTAGCAAAAGGGCGGCCCTGAAGCCGCTAGAGAAGGGGTGGCCGGAGGTCCCCACCATCCTTGGGAGGCACAGACCGACAAGGAGAAGAGAGAAGGGCCACGCCACGCTCTCCGAGAGGGGAGAAAAGGTGGGGTGCACTCAGGCAGCCTGGGATGGTCAGAGAGGTGGAGGAGCCAAGGCCCAGAGAGCCACTGACTGGAGTGATGTCACTGCGCAGCCAGCAGGGGGCGCCGCGGGTGGGAGGCGGGGCTCCAAAGGCTGGGCGGGATGCCGAGGGGAGAGATGGGGGAAGGGGGTGGGATACAGAGATGGGGCGGGCCTCCAGCTTTCAGATGGGAGAGGAGGAAGAAGCAGCACTCCGCAGCCACACTGCACCCCGAGCCTTAGACAGCCATCGGGGCCTCCTTATAGAAACATGGACCCAAAGGGCTTCCTGGGCCCCACTTCCCCCAGGACTGGGCATAGGCCGGAGGAGCCTTGGCAGCAAGTGGTACATCTGGGGGTGCAGCTGGGCCCTCCGCCGGGCCACCGTGGGGACTATCTTTTCTGCTTGTTCCTTTTTGTCTAAGACACGTTTTAAACCTATTTCAGGTCCCATTAAGCTGGATCATTTATCTTCGAGTAAATGTATTCATTTAAGTGTCAACTTCATTAGCATATAGTTGAAACACTGGTTGTAAATCGACACTACATTTTGGCTTTTTAAAATCCTTATCTTGTCTTAGAAAAGATCGTGTGTTGGTTCCAAGGTAGATCAGTGGCAAGGTTTAGGCAGTGGGGTCTAAGTGACTTGTCCAGGGTCACACAGCTAGGAAGGATTTGAGGCCATACTGGAACCTCCAACGAGCCGTCTCCAGGCCTGGCTCTATACTCTGAGCCACCCAGTTGCCCCCTAGTCTATTTTTTAAAATTTTTTTTTAAAAATCAGCTTATAGTTTTAATTGTCAATACAGTTTTTTTTCTTTCCACTCAATTTTGCAAATCTCTTCCTTGGGTTTGACGACTTTGTTTGGTATTGAATTGGAGCACTTTAATCTGCTAGTTTTTTCATATAGCTTCTTTAGTTGTGTGCCTCCGCCTCTATTTTGATCTTATCCTTCTCTGTGATAGATGAAAGGACTTAGGGATATAAATTGTCCCCTACAGAGTACTCTGGCTATATACCACAATTTTTTTGCTTTTTTTTTTTTTTTTTAATTTTTTTTTTTAAACCCTTAACTTCTGTGTATTGACTTACAGGTGGAAGAGTGGTAAGGGTAGGCAATGGGGGTCAAGTGACTTGTCCAGGGTCACACAGCTGGGAAGTGTCTGAGGCCGGATTTGAACCTAGGACCTCCCGTCTCTAGGCCTGGCTCTCAATCCACTAAGTTACCCAGCTGCCCCCTTTGCTTGTTTTTTTTAATCGCCATCATTTTTATCTATCCATTCTTTAGGATGAGATCATTAATTTGTAGTATTTTTCATTCTATTTTATTTCCTGTTCCAAACTCTCTCCCCCTTCCTCCACCTACTGTACCCCCAGCATTTGAAAAATCACTAAAAGCAAATCCAATTTTACATGGCACTGTATATATATGTATGTATATATATATATATATATACATGCATACATATGGATATGTCATGTAAAATAAACTATTGAATTAGTCTTGTCCAATTTGTTTGTGACTAAACCATACTTTAGGTTTATGAAACATAAGGCTCCTGAGCTCATTTGCCTCTTGATACTGATGTGTCCTAATATCTTCTTTTTAGTCATCTCAATATCCTCCATGGATTAGCATCAGTATTTTTTGCTTAGTTCCAAATTAGAATAATTACATTTTTGGACACATTGCTTCCCATTTTTTGATTATCCCATTTTGCTCTTCCAGCTGAATTCTGTTATTTTTCCTGGTTCTATAAAGTAAACTTCTGATAGAGGTATGATACTGAATATGTAAAGTAATTTGGGTATTTTGCCATTTTTGTTCTATTAACTTGGCTGAATGAATAATATTTGTCCAATTGTATAAAAACGGGTTAGGGTTAGAGTTCATTCTTTTGAAGTGTTTTATAATTTTGTCCATATAGCCTTTTGCTGAAGTTGATAACCATTTCAAAGAGCTTGTTAATTGACTAATTGGGATTCTCAAAGTAACCTTGATCAAATCATCAACAATCAATCTTTTATTAAATGGCTACTATTGCCAGACCAATACCAAAAGAAGAAAAGGTAATCCCTGCCCTCAAGTTGCTTGGAATCCCATGGGCAAAAATAACCTCTGAAGATAGATGAACAGGAAATAATTGACCGAGGGAAGGCACCAGAATTAGAGGTTGGGGAAGGCCTCCTGAGTAAGGTGAGATTTAAAGAATCCAGATTCTCCAGCAGTTCAGTAGAGGAGGGTATGTGCTCAGGGAAGGGAGGACAACCAGAGGAAATCGCAAGAGCTAGAGATGGATTGTCTTGTTCATGGAACAATCCAGTGTTCCTGGATCACAGAGCCCCGGTCAGAAAACAAGGTTTAAGACAACTGGGAGAGTAGAGGGCTGGGGTAGGAAATATTTGAATGCCAGAGTACTTGGTATTCCATCCTGGAGGCAAGAGGGAGTCACTGCAAGTGCCCAAGGTGGTAGGAGGGGGAGTGTGGGACATGACTGGGCCTGCACTAGGGGAATATCAGTTTGGTTAGCTCATTATCTCAGTCTTCCAGGGAACTGACGGGGGTGGGGGTCTACATTACAAGGTGGTAGTTCCATTTAATCAGGCTGTGTGAGACATTCAAAGAGAACCAGGCCCTCTGGTGTGAGGGCTTTACTAGTCCTTTTCAGGGCTGAAAATCTACCTTTGGTATCCTCCTGGCTCTCAGCTCTCACTTGTGTCTCCAAGAATCTGTAGCCTAGGCAAATTTACACCCTGATAAATCATCGTGGCAGATGGGCTAAAGCAAGTTGAGGGTAACTGAAGGGCACCCCAAGCATATCTGGACTTTCTCTGTGGAATGGACATTTGTTCCAGTGGCCATGAAGGCAGCTGAAGCAGACATTGTGGAGTGCTTAGACTTGGTCAGATATCAAAGGCCAGCTCTGAATCCCAAGCCACAGCTATTCCTCCTCAATCTTGGCACGACACTGTGGAAGCGAGAGTAAGGCTCAGGACTTTGTGCAACTCTGCCTCATTGAATTCAATTTTGCACAAATCAAGACATTATCCCTTGTATGCCGTCACTTGTCCTCTTTGAAAAGGAAGGACAATACCCAAGTTTACCTGTGTAGACAAACCCAGGAACTGTATGGTAGCAAGTAAAAAACTTTTCAAATGTGTAAAGGGAATCGCCTCCCCCTCCTCCGGGGTTGTGGATGCACATCCCGTCCCATCTGCGTGCCTGGACGTCATGTGAAGAGCAAGTGAAGTCACAGGTGAAGTCACGTGAACTGTACAAGTGATGCGTGTGGGCATGGAGGATAAAGGAAGGGGTACAGGGGCACCGGCTCTGTTCTCTGGACAACGGCCATGCGGGTGGGCCAACCACATGAGCAAGCTTTAAACCTCCACCTATCTGATTTTTTTTATTTCAAGTGATTATTCATAAACTCTACAGAAACTAAGAACCTGAAATTTGTCATTTAATTGTAACAGATGGCAACTACAAAGTGTGGAAACAATTTTTTTTTTTTTAAAGCTTTCAGTATAGAATAAGTCATAGATACGTTTTGCTCCATCTCTGCTGGAAAGCCGGTTTGCCGCCGCCGCCCCTCCCCCCTTCTGCAGATAAGCTGTGCCACCCCTCCGCCTCTGGTCCACGCCGCTCCGCAGCTGCTCCACCGCCGCTATGCAGATTTTGGTAAGATCGCTGTCGCAGGGTCCCAGTCTTAGCTTGGGTGATGGTGGGATGTTGGAGGAAGGAGTAGACAAGGCCGCCCTGCCGTGGGCACCCCAAGCTGTGAGGGTGGCGCTGGGAGTGCCTAGTAATTCACTGGTGAGCAGCAGCTCCAACAACACACGGGGCTCTCCGAGGCTCTCCCACTTCTCCCTGGGACCTCATTCAGCCTTTTGTTAGGGCGACTCCCTATTGAGCTTCTCAAGCAGCAAAATCCCAGCAGGAGCTCCTGATCGCTGCTCTGCGCTGGCCGCTTATAAGCCCTACTGCACCCAAGCCATCTTCCCAACCCCCTGGCTCCCTGCCTCATGGTACAGCTACCCACAGCCCCCACCACCCCTTTCCCCCGCAGGGAGCTACAAACTTCCAGCCTGGAGCTGAGGCAGCTCCTGAACCCAGACCCTGGGCCCCTATCCACACTATCCACCCTAACTCCATCTGGCTTCCAAGCCGATCCTATCCTAACCCAGGGGGGCTTCCAGCTCTTGACTGTGTGGGAAGTGAAGCTCTAGCCCATGAGGAAGAATCTCCCATGCCACAGAGCAGGCTGAGGTCCCTGTTTCTAGCTAAAGGTGCACAGCAGTCAGTATACACAAGTGTAGTGCCACCTGCAGGCAAGAAGTTAAAACTGTAGGCAATTTAAAAAATGTTAATAATATTAAATTGAATACATCAAACCGAATTGAATCAAATGGATTAAATTTAAATATAATTATTAATAACTTTAAATTAGTAATATTAAATTAAATTAAACCAAATTAATAAAATTGAACAAAAACAAATTAAGTCAACCTAATTCAATGCAATATTCATGAATCACATATACTAATTCAGTTTCATTATTCCAGACACAATAATTTTTTCTTCTCAATAATAATTATTATTTGTATTTCTTATTAGTATTATTGCCTTGCATTGGTTTCTTATTTAACCCTAGTATAGTAGCTTTCTACAATAAAATTAAAGGAAGTTGTCTCAATTTTTTTTGGTTAATTTTTAGGATCCTTTCATTGTTTAAATTGCTCATTCAGCAATAGTCGGAACAGCTCAAATAGGCAGATTAAGACAGGCTAGAAAATTTTTCTTCTAAATACAGAGTCAAAAGACTAGATACTACGGGAAATATTGCAACAAATCAGAGGAAATCAGGAAAAATTCCTCCAGGTTCACCCCTGCATAAACTATTGAATTCTTGGGTTGATCCTAACTTTCCTAAGGAGGCTTGGATGACAAAGAGAGAAGTGAAGAAACTTTGTGAAGCCAAAGTATGGTTCTTTTGAATTTAAGGTCTTAAAAGATTTGAAACTGGCCATTAATAACAAGAATTCAAAAGATTTCTCCTACTGGTGCTTATGGGTTTATCATCTTGATAAATCAACCCAGTCCCTCATTGCCTTCTAGAGAGGAGGCCATTCTTTCACTGGACACCTGTTCAGCATCCAGTTCTTATTATTCAGCCCAGCTGGACCCAGGGGCTTCAGGAGTTCTACCTTATCTTAGAGGCATAGCTGCCACAGCTTTGTTAGTAATAAAATCTGCTGATTTAGTATTGGGATGCCCATTAACCCTAATATGCCTACATGAAATCGAGGCATTGTTTTTAAGGCACAGAACACAGGCATTTTTATATCAAAGACTTGCTAGGAATGAGGTAACTTTGTTGGGTAATGGAAATATTACCTTGAAATGCTGTACAGTCCTTAATCCTGCCACCTTGCTTCCTGATTTATCAGTTTCAGGAGAACCATTGCACAGTTGTGAATCTTTAGTGTCCATGGCTGAAAAGCCTTGAGATTATCTCCTGGACACTCCTTTAGACAACTCTGACTTAGTTTTATTCACTGATGGTTCTTCTTTCATGAGGGATGGCATATGCTATACTGGAACTGCTGTAACCACAGAATTTGCCACTATGTGGTCAGCTTCACTGCCCCCAAATATAAGTGCTCAAGGTACAGAACTGATAGCTCTAAAACATGTCTGTATACTTGTCAAGGGTAAGAAAGCAACAATTTACACAGACTCTAGATATGCCTTTGCAATATGTCATACAGTGCATATGCTATGGCTCCAAAGAGGATTTTTAACCTCTGCTGGAAAGTGTATCACAAATGCAGAGATCATAAATTAAGTGATTTCTGCTCTCCAGCTCCCTGAAGCCCTAGCTATAGTTCCCTTCTCTACCCATAGAAGTGGAACTGTTGTGAGGAAGTTTAATAAATTATTATTTAGGAGACTTAGCAGGCAGGGCTGAAGGATTCTAAATGGAATGGGGAAGCAGAAAGTGTGGTTTCTCTCCTGCTAAGTCTCCTAAATAATAATTTATTAAAACTCCTCACAACGGAACTGACCCTGTTTCTAGAGGAAACTACCAGGCAGATACTGTGACAAAGCTCGCTACCTTAGAAAGACCTCAATTGATTTTAGCTTTGACAACTAGTAACGACTCAATTTTGTCTCTCTCTTATAATGAACAGGAAGTTGAAAAATGGAAACAAAAGTTTAAAGCAAAACAGATCAATGAAGTAGGAGTGTCATCCGAAGGAAAACTCCTACTCCCTAGAAGTTTTTATCATCAAATTTGTTTATCCATTCATAAAAAACAGTCACTTTGGCACCCAGGGCATTGTAGACTCTGTTAAAAGAGTATGGATAGCCCCTGATATAACTACGATAGCCTCTAAAGTGTGTGTAGCCTGCCCCACCTACCAAGCATATAACCAACATGCCTTTCGTGGCAAAGTGGTGGGTGTCCTTTAGCTTACACACCTTTTGAACATCTGCAAATCGACTTTATCACTATGTTAAAGGCTGGACATGATAAATTTTATCTAGTCATAATGGACCAGTTGACCAGAAACATTTCCTACCACCCAAGCCACAGCGGCTTTTGTTTCCAAGGTGCTCTTAAAGGAGATTATTCCTTGCTTTGGTCTGCCAGCACGAATTGGTGGAGCTGCAAACTGGTACAAAAATTCTGGAGAACAATCTGGAACCATTTCCAGAGGGCCATAAAACTGTGAATACCCTTTGACCCAGAAATTGAACTCCTAAGTTTATATCCCAAAGAGATTACTACTAAGTTTATATCCCAAAGAGATTAAAGATAGGGAGAAAGGTCCTGCATGTACAAAAATATTGATAGCAATTCTTTTTGTTGGGTCAAAGAATCAGTAACTAAAGGAGTTTCCATCAATTAGGGAATGGCTGAACAAGTTGTGGTATGTGATCTTAATGGAATACTGTTGTGCCATAAGAAATGGCAAACAAGATGATCACAAAAAACCTCTAAAGACTTCTGTGAAGTGATATGAAGTAATAGAACTAGAACATTGTTCACAGTAACAACAATAATGCTCAACTGTGAATGACTTAGCTATTATTTGTTATGGTTAAAATGGACATAGACGGATGTAAATAGAAGTATTAATATTTTATTTGTAGCCATGTTGGTAAAATAAAGAATACCATGCGCCTGCTAAGATCTAATTCAAATTGCCTGCCATACCTTCTGCCCACCTACCTCCCTCGTACCAAAAAGCACACTTCCAATGAACTCAGGAGTCTTATACTGTTCTTTTATGTAATCACACTTCCTGTCTACCTACATTACAAGAGGAATCATGGGAAATGTAGTTTCCAAATCCCCTAAACGTCCACAGGGAAGTTTGTCATATATCTAAATATTTAAAACTCAAATGAACCTCAAATAACCCTCAAAAGAACCCCCAAAATTCCAAATAACACATATTAATAAGATAAGGATCCAGGACGCCAAGGGACTCATGAGGAAAAAAGACATCCAGCACCACAGGAGCATATGGAATGTAGATTGAAGCAAACCATTCTTCACTTTATTTCCTCCATGAATTTTTCCATACCGTAACTAATATGTGTCTTGTTTCATAAGATGACAAACATAGAAATATGTATTAAATGATAATATATGTACAACCTATGTTGCATTACCTGTTTTCTTTGGGAAGGGGGAAGGGTGGGAAGAAGGAAGTGAACAGATTGCAAAATATCAGAAAATGAATATTAAAAATTGTATTGAGATGTAATCTGGAAAAAATAATAATTTTTAAGAAGAAAAGGAAGGACAGCCAACAAGTGGTATTAGAGAACATGAAAGGGAGTGTGATATTGGAAATTTAGGGGTCTTTGAACTGATCTTGAGGTCTCTGGTCCAAACTTCCTGTGGATGTTTAGGGGACTTGAAAACTACATTTCCCATGATTCCTCTTGCATAATACAGTTGGGCAGTAAGTGTGATTACATAGAGAGAGGTATAAGACTCGGAACTGATTGGGACATGCTTTTTTTCCTGCTGAACAAGCCATGTGGGCAGAGGTAATGGTGCTCAGCATTTGAATTAGCTCTTATCAGGCACGTTGTTTAGTTACCAATATGGATTACAATAAAACCCTAATATTTTAAACATATCCTTCTATATTAATTTTATTTGTTACAATTTTGGCAACCTCTTTGGAGACGTAATTCTCAATTTTTCTGATAGCGTAAGCCAGGAAATTCCTGCCATGATTTTCTACCCTCCTCCCATAGGCAGAACTCTGAGACACCTCCAGATCCTCTCTGGAGCCTCAGACCTGCTCTTGCCATTTTTGTGCTATTTTTGGCCACTCTGCTCAGTTCTTTTTAGCAACCTTTTAAAAGGGGAAAGTTATTTTTCTGGACCCCACTATTTTCTTTTGAGGGACTTTTCAGAGAAAGGGGAATGACATTTTTCCAGCAGCCTGTTCCTAGATATTAATTCATACATTCCACATGGACTTGGCTTCAGCAAGTGCCAGCCCCACCTGCCTGACCCTCCCTGGGTCCCTAGCCGTTTCCTGCCACCCAGTGCTGATCCCAACTCCTGCTAATGCCTGATACCTGCTCTGCCACTGACCCCTGCCTCACCTACTGATGCTTCATGCTGTTCCAGCTAATGCTTCCGTTTGAGGACTGGCTAATCCCCAGCCACCACTCCTGAGGCAGCCGCCGCTGCTGCTGCTGCTGTTTAATATTTGGGAAGTATACAAAAACCACCACTTTTATTCATTGGGAACAGTCATTACTTAGCTGCTCTGAGTGTGTTTCCTTTTAGACAATAATTAGCCTCTTACAAGGAAGCCCAGGTGTTTCCTCTTTGATATTAAGGACTTTTAACCTGAAGAGAGCTTCTCTAGCCCCCTTCCTCCCTCCACAAGCCCTTCACATGGGATCTAGCCCCTACCCCAGTTGGCTTCCACGTGGACCCTAGATTTTACTCTTCAAACAGGAAGTAAAATGGCAAGCATGGGCCGCATCGCCTATTTCAAACCATTCCTTGCAATTATCTTGCCTGAAACTCAGGGGAGGGATTCACCCCTCCCCTACACACACAGGACCTGCCCAAGACTGAACTATATATACTCCTTATGGAGTCATCCACACTGTATTCAGTGCAGAGCTCAGTTGGAAGGAGTTTAAATTGAACCAGAGGTGGATTTTAAGCCTCAGACTGCATAGTTTTTTTTAAGTCTCTGTATCTTATTGTATTTTGCTGATAGTTATTTTGTTGATTTTTCTGTTACACTGGATCATTTTAAGCTACTGAAGTTTGGGCCACTAGATTAATTCTGTTTATGATTTTATTGTAATTCCCCAAATAGTGAACAAATCTATTAGAATTGGTAAAAAGGGTTTTTGATTGCATTGCTTGTAATCTCTTCCTTATATTATTGTTATTTCCTGATTTCTTTAAGGTTTCAATTTTTTTTTAAGTTTACCTGTATCAATCTAATTCTGTTATCTGTACCATTTATGAACATCTTAAACATTTTTCAAGTTGTAAAAGCCCGTAAGCCTTATGTATACTGGTTTTGTCATTTCAACTATAGGATCACATGCCTTAAGTTTTTATTCAATCTTGATAATTATATACAACCTTGAAGACTATGATGCCTTGAGAATTTAAATTGTAATTTTATAAAGGGTCTTTAGAATTGACTTTAGATGCCTACTACCCTTCTGTATGAATGATAGGGTTTTATATATTTATTATAAAGAATGTTGTCTTAAAGGGATAGAGGAAACAAATAGAGGTTTCCTACCCAAGCTTTTGTATATTACACAGGAAGCCAGGAGAGGTCCTTTATGCTTGTTGTTTTGGCTTTCTTTCCCATTAGAAGGGTCTAGAATTCCTGAGGATAACTTAAACCCAGAAGTTGTTTTTTTTTAATCAGATTTTTTTTAGGCTCTGCTCCACAATTGCCATGGAGGCAGTAATAAGAGTTTGTTATTATATCAGCAAGGATAAATGATTTACTATACCTGTTGAATTTGTGACAAATATACAATTTTTAAACATCATAGCAGGTGGTCATAATAATGGGTTTGTTTGCTAGTCATTAAATGTGTTATTGGAAATTATGGCACTTTATTTGAATGTGCATTGTGAATCTGCTATTTTATAAAAGCCATTTACACTCACAGGAGTTCATGGAAAAGCTTAACAGGAAATGGATCTCATTTTTTGGTGAAAAACCTTTCATTATTCTAAGATAGATAGATAGATAGATATACATATATATATATATATATATACATACACACACATACACATATATATGTATGATTTCTAAAACATTCTTTTATTATATTTTTTCCTTGTATGTGCAATACAATGTGTTTTTCTCTCATTTTTGTACTTGAAAACATTGTATTTTTCCTTGAATTTTTAATTTTCTTATTGCTTTTCCTTTTAATTTTTCAATAGAATAATTGACTCTTTTTCCTTTTTCTCATTTTTGTACTGAAAGTACATATAATCAATGTTAATCCTTTTTTTGATTTTATAGTAATATAAGTTTAATATATATAGTTGCTATAATATTAAAGCATACCCAAAAAGCCTTAGACTATGGTAACCTGCCAATTATTGGTAAATATTATGGGACTGTGATTAATGTCTATCTGTCTGATTCCAGGATAAGGGAGCAAAAGAGCCACAAGATCATAGAGACCGACTGAGAATCTGCAAAGTGCCAAGGAGCAAAAGATCATGCAGACCATGCCAATCCAGGTGGGATTGTTGAATTTCTATCCAGTACTAAAGGGCTTAAAACTAGAGTTTGAGGTTCGGGATTGCAGCTTTTCTGACATGTTATAGGCCAGATTTCCCCCTGAGCTTCATCCCTAGCCAAGCACTTAAGATTTTATTTTTTATTTCTTTTGCCATTTGATTTCATACAACCCCATAACTCAGCCATGTATCCTTAGCTGATCTGGGTATTGACCTTAACCCTCTTCAGGGGAGAATGTTATTAATCTTCCTCAGCGGTGTGTGTATGTTTTATAATCAGAATATCTGTATCATAATCTATAATATAAAATTTAACTCTTTTGAGAGTAATTTCAGGGGAGAATGTATAATTCTCCTCAGAAGGGAGTGTATGTTTTATAATCTATAACATAAAGTTTAAAATTCTTTTGATACTAATTTCAGGATAAGAAATTTGCCATCTCCCCAGAATCCAGACAATGAACCTGTATGGAGAAGGCACTATGAAGATGCCTAAAGAGCCTACCCTGGATCATGAAGATCCAAAATTAACTTTGGGGTGCAGTTGATTGAACTATGGGGAGTTGAATGAATTTGTTTTGAATGTACACTCTTATGCCAAAAGGGACTGCCCCAATTGGCTTTTTGTCAATGTGGCTAGCAACCATTGGATTATTGTTTTTGTCCTCTTTTCTATCCCCAAATTTCTGTAATTTAAAAGTTAGTTATGTTTACAAGAGCTTTTGGGGAGATGAGTCTCCGCTGTTCAGGGGAGAATGTGATACTGGAAATTTGGGGTCTTTGAACTGATCTTGTGGTCTCTGGTCTAAACTTCCTATGGACATTTAGGGGACTTGAAAACTACATTTCCCATGATTCCTCTTGCGTAATACATTTGGGCAGTAAGTGTGATTCCTCTTGTGTAATACAGTTGGGCAATAAGTGTGATTACACAGAGAGAAGTATAAGGCTCAGAACTGATTGGGACATGCTTTTTTTCCTGCTGAACAAGCCAGGTGGGCAGAGGTAAAGGTGCACAACATTTGAATTAGCTCTTATCAGGCATGTTGTTTAGTTACCAATATGGATTACAATAAAACCCAAATATTTTTAAACATATCCTTCTATATTAATTTTATTTGTTTCAGGAATATACAAGAGATGTTTAGACGGTAACATTGGCAAGCTTTGGGAATAGACCGGATGTGGGGAGTTAGACATAGTGAGGATTCTAAGAAGATTCCGAGTTTTTGGACATATAAGCTGGGGAGAACAGTGTTGGCCTCTGCAGTAAGAGGATTTAAAGTGAAAAATAATAAGTTTTGTTTTGTTTCGTTCATGTTTTCTTTATGATATCTCTTGTACATCTAGTTCAAGATATCTGAGGGGCAATTGGAGATATGAGATTAAGTCATCAGGGAGAGTAAAGCAGGGTGAATAGATTTATAATTCATTAGCACACAGATGGTAGTTAAACCCACAGGAGAAAATTAAATCCCTGAGGAAATAAGGGCAGGATCCTGTAGGACTCATGATGCAGAGGAGGATCCCTTACAAGTCAGAGGAGTGGTCTGACAGGTAGGAGGAGAACCAGGAGGGAATGAATGCTAATTTGAAAAGCTACAGAGAAGAGACTGTAAAGGAAGACAGAGTGAACAACAATGTCAAGGACTCCATTGCCTTATGGATGTTAACTATTTCAGTTTGTTCCCCTCCAAATAGTGAAGAAGTCTCTATAACACAGCTATCAGAATTGGAGAAAAGGACTCTTGGATTGATTGCTCACATGTGCAACCTTCTATTTACACTGGGTTATTATAGCCTGTCACATATATTTGCTGATTATTTGCTTTAAGATTTAATTTTGTTTTTTAAGTTCACATATTGATCTAATCTATACTATTCTGTTACATTATGTCATTTTCAGCTACTGTGTTTTGGCTATTAGCTACATGTGCTATTACATTGTCTTTATTTGTACCTCTCCCTGACTGGACTAGAGAAAATGTCATTATAAAGGTCCTTAAACAAATTGGACAAACCCTTTTCCGTAGCAAACTCATAGGTCCTTATGGATGCTGGGTTTGTCACCAGATCCATCAAGGTTACATGTTGCCTTAATGGCCTTTTGTTCCTTTTTGCCTTTGTTAATTGTCACATAGACAATGATGGATGGATTCCATCAAACTGGTTGCAACCTGTATACAATCTAAAAATCTCAACTGATTTTAATGGATCTTCAAAAGTGATTTTCAGATATCTAGTAGCACCACTACCTCTGAGTGATCATTTGCCTATCTTTGAGTTGTGTGTAACAAGAGATAAGGGTCCATCTAGTAGATGAAATGAAGTGCTGTAGCACTATTGTATTCCCCACCTCCACATTTATAAAAATGTAATGGATGAGACATTCAAAGGCATGCCTTTTATGGCTGTTACAATCTCATACAGGAGGTGGGAAGGTTTTCCGGGGGGGGGGGGGTAGTAACCCCTGGATGACTCCTGAAAGGGAACATTTCCCATGGAATCTACTGGCTCCTGAATGGTTGTTATATTTGTAACTCTTCAGCTTACTCTACCCTTCCACCAGAATGATCTAGGTTCTGATGACACTTTAGACCCAAAAGGTTTTTATCAGCAGTACAGAGGTTTTGGGTTTTTTTTCTGGGCTCTCTTGCCAAATTTTGGAACAATGGCAATAATGGATTTTTTTTTTAAATATCCTAGCCAAGGTTGAAACAGTGGCTAGATCTGGAGAACTTGTGACAAGTATCTACAGGTTTTTTTTTAAATATCACATAGTAACTCAGTGAATCCTAATGCTGGCAGGTTTGTTTGCTATTTTCATTAACTGGGCTCTTGTGATATGGGGGATTTTGGTACTTCTTTGAATGTATATTAGCTGCTGTACTACTGTTTTTATGAAGCTGTTACCTGGTTTAAAAAAATGTACACTCACACTGTGGATCGTGGCTAAGTTAAAAAGGAAATAAATCTCATTTTTAAGTGAAAAACCTTTGTATTGTACCTCTGCTTGGCTAACACAGTATCTCATAGAATGTGCACTATGAATTTTTTATTTTTAAAAATTTTTTATTGTTTTTCCTTTTATGTACAATAGGATATTTGAATTTTTTTTCCTCTCTTATTTTTTGTACTTGTAGAACAAGCAACAAGTATTAATGGTTTTTTGATTTTGCACTAGGATAAGTTTAAAATGTCCATTGACCCTAATATTAATGCATACTCAAAAGCTTTAGACTGTGGAAACTTGCTGTGAAGATAGGATTAACTCTCCTCTTGCCAATTTTTAAATTAATCAACAAAAACTGAAAAACACCCCTTCTAAGTAGGGGAGGTCCCCAAGCCACTTGCTAAAGTGGATGTCAACTCCAGAAGTGACTGACCATCCCTTGGGCTGTGCTAAGCAAATTGATGGGCTGCAGTTGGTCCCCGTAAAGTGGAGGAAGGGACAGGAAGTGATGTGGGAAAAGGACTATAAAAGTCCTGAACTTCTTGTCCAAGAGAGTTCATCCTGAATTTTTGGCTTGGAAGACCTTGGACTGGGTCTGTGGCTTAAAGATATGACTTAGAATTTCGACCTGGGAGTATGGCTCTTGGACTGCTTCTAGTAAGACTGCTCCTGGATCTCAGCTTGGGTGAGTGAGAAGCTGACTCTTCTGGCTTTTGGAGAGATTAGTTCCAGAGAGGCCTCCCCTTCTTGGAGGAGGCCTTGTTTAATTCACCATCAAGTCTTCCGGCTAAGGGGTTAAGGAGCCCTGCATGGGTTAAGCTGGGAACCAGAGCAACATTTAGTGTTAGGCTAGACATTTTTATTTACTCTCTTACATTTCTCTACTTTCACTCTTTCCACATTTTTTGTAAATAAAACTACTGAAAGTCAATTTGACTTGAGCTACAATGTTTCTTAAATTGGCGACCACAATATTATCTTAGAATTTTTATATATTTAGTCAAACCCTTTAATTTAATTCCTTACACTGCCATTGATTGTTTAATATTATTATGGGACTTCGACTAATAATTATATCTGATTTCAGAAGAAGGGATTACAAAAGGACCATTGTACAGTGCCTAGGATTATGAGATCAAAGAAACCAAACAATCCCAGTGGGATTGATGAGATTCTGCTTTAAGACAGGGGACTTGAACTTATTTTGGGGTTCAAGGAAATAGCTGTTCGCAAACTCAGATTCAAGATTCCCTTGTGCCAGATCCAGACTTCTACCAAGTACCTCAGTTTGGCTGCCATTTTGGCTCCCCTATCCCTGAGAGCAAAGGTAAAATCAGATCAGGGAATGCTATTTCTCTTTCTGCTTCAAAATCTAGTCCCTTTTCTGTCTTTTATGGTAAGGCAATTTTCTGTAGTCCTGGCTGCTGTAAGGGGGAAAAGGGGTTTTTGGTTGCATATATTAAAAGGTGGTCACAAAGGGAAATTTCCCCAATTAAGGAATAACCTCAAGTCAAAATTGACTTTTATGGAAGTTTATTTACAATTAAGAGAGAGAGGAAATAAGGAAATAAGAATCTAACCCAGTAGGTAATTTATTACGATCCTCTAATTAATCCAGGTAGATCTTAACCCTCAGCCAAGAGTTAGCGGTCCAGAGGCCCGGAAGTGAATGTAGCAAACTTCATTTACAGAGTCTACTAAAAGAAATTTCTTAAGAGAAGTTCAGGAAGATTCAGTCAGTCTTTAAACTCACCAAGTGGAATTCAAAGAATTATTTAAAGCAGTCTCACCAGGGTCTCAGCATTCCAACACTCCTCCATGAACCAGAAGAGGTCCGTCACCAGATGCTCTCTTCCACCTAAGACCTCTCACTCACTCAACTCCCTCTTTTTAAAGGGGTCACTTATGCGTCACTTCCTGTGCCTACCTCCTAATTTGCATGTCCAATCACAATAGACGATTCTCATAGTACTTCCCAGGGGGCATTCTGATTCGTCACCCACTCTAGCACATTCTAGCACATGTGGGTTACGGACCTACCAGAATTAGAGGTGTTCTCACCTTTAGTGATTAAATCTAAAGGTGCACAGTGTAGACTTAATCTAATTATCACAATCCACCCCCTGTGAGGTCAATTGACATAATCATCTTGTACTCCTAAAGTTCTAACTCTAATAGTTAGAGATAAGAGATAAGTAGAAGAGATAGAGCAAAACTAATGTTTTGCTAGGCGCATTGGCAAAAAAACAATTGGGGGCAGGCAATCCCCTTTGGCATAAAAGTTTACAATTCAAATAATTGTTTTCAATCCCCTCAAGTTCAATTAGTTGCACCCCAAAGTTCATTTTGGATCATCTTGATTCAGTGTAGATTTCTGCAGGCATCTTTTCTGGATCATCTTGATTCACTTGCTGATTGGGTAAGTGCATAATTGCCACTACAGGCTTGTGGGACATAAATCACTTTAATCAGGCCCTGATTCTAGGACCTATTATAGGTTTATTTTTCCTTAGAATTTTTACACATGAGACTTTGATATTTTATATTTCATATAGAAGTTGCTTTCTGCTTTTTTCTTTGGGTTCTTTGATGTTTTTTATTTTCTTTTGAAAATAGATTCGTATACCTCATAACTCAGCCATGTATCCATGAGTGAAGTGATCCATGTGTTTGTCAACATCCTTCTGGGGTGGGGGGAGGTTGAATGTATGATTATGCTATAATGCAAAGTTTAAATTCTTTTGAGAGAAATTTTAGTATAAGAAATTTGCTACCTCCCTGAATCAAAAAAATGAACTGTTTGGAGTAGGTGCCATGAAGATGCCTAAAGAAACCACACACTGCACCAAAAGATCCAGAATGAACTTTGGTATGTAGAGGATTGAACTGTGGGGGGTTGAATGCATTTATTTTGAATGTATACTCTTATGCCAAAGGGGACTGCCCTAAAATTGGCTTTTTGTCAATGTGCCTAGCAATCATTGGTTTTGTTTTCTCTCTTTTATTTATCTCTTATCCCAAAATTATTGTCATTTCCCCTTAGAAACTGCAATATTGTGTGCACCTCTAGTTACAGATCTTTAGAGATACAAGTTGGTTATGTGTATTGATTCATTGGGGAAACTAGGTATGTAAATCTGAAAGATTTCTACATGCTCATTTTCCAATCGAATCACAGGAGAGATTGTAGAATTAGAATTTGTTCCCCAGAAACTCTCTTTCCCAGCTTCCCATGTTCCTTCTCCCATTATATGCTAATGTAGAGAGGATATAAGTTTTGTGTAGCTCTGCCCTCACTCTCTTTTCCCCTTATTAGCTGGGAAAGCAGGCTTTATGCCAGCAGGAGAATCTACACACCCTGGGTTTACTTTTTGTTAGATAATTAGGTGTGAATTTCTATTTCTTTTAGTTTAATTTCTTTCTACTTCAAGTGATTATTAATAAACTTCATAAAATATAATACTTGAAGTTATTGGATACTAATTTAAATCTTACAAAGGCAAGAGGAAAAGCCTCCAGTTTCTGACAATTAAGAAATCAGTAACTTTGGTGAAAGCAGTTTTCAGTAGAATAATAGTCAGAAGTCAGATTGTAAGAAAAGAAAGAGAGAGATGTAGAGAGGGAGGAGTTATCTATTGTAAACTGCCTTTTCAAAGAGTTTAGCTACAAAATGCAAAAAAGATCTAGGATCATAGCAGGTATGAAAGGAAATTCTTGGTTCTCTTTGTTCTGAGTTTACACTTGTGAAAAGGGAATCCTTTATTCTCTTTGCCTAGTTGGAGTTAAAGCTTTGGTTAACAATAACTTAAGCACCCCTAATTAGTACCTCACTAGATTGTGAGGACAGGATTAACTCTCCTTTGTCTACCTTTTGATTGATTCAACACAAGCTTGAACTAGGTGGAGGAGCTCCAAATCACTTAGTGAATTCACACCCTTCTTAATGCTAGGTGAGAAGACAGTAAGATACTTGGAGAGCTCAATCCTTTTTTCTAATTCAAACAGCCAGAAACTTTTGAATTCTTTTAAGAGTTCACACACTCAGAAACTTGGGTCCTAAGGAGAAGAGTTAACACCTTTAGAGATGAGAAGTCAATCCCACAAACACTGCCCCTGGGTAGTGCTGGACAATTTGGAAACTGTGATTGGCCCCTGTGAAAAGGGACAAGGACAGGAAACCACCATAAAAGCCACAAAATCCTTGGGCTGAGTCAGTCTCATGAAGTTGAATCTTGGTGGAGATAGTCTTCGAGGGAACTTCACTGGAGTCATGTCTTGGATCATGGCAAACTTGGATTCTGACTCCTGGACTACTCCATTACGTGAGTGAAAAGGGCTGACTCCGTTCTTAGTTTCCTAAGAGACTAGCTTCTGTCTTGGAGGAGGGCTTGTAGTTACTCACTACTGGCCCTCCGGGTTGAGGACTAGTATAGATATTTTCTCTAACAACTCTCACATTTCTCTACTTTATTGTTTCTCCTCTGTTTTGTAAATAAACTTCTGACTTGAGATATAATAACTTCAGCAACCACAACCACTGTTATTTCATATAATTTAAGTCCAACCACTAAATTTAACCTCTATATAGGGATGGAAGGATCAAGTGTTACTAATGGGAAACCTCAACCTTTCCCTTTCAGAAGTAGATAAACCCAACTAAAAATAATAAAAAGGTTAAGGAGATAAATAAAACTGGAAATTTTTTATATGATAGACCCCAGGAGAAAACTGAATGGGAATAGAAAGGAATACACCTTTTTCTCAGTAGCACATGAGAGATTCACAACAATTGACATAACAGGGCATAAAAACCTCAAAACCAAATGTAAAAAAGCAGAAATATCAAATGCACATTTTTAAGTCTACAATGCAATAAAAATTACACTCGACAAAAGGCAGGAGAAAGACTAAAACTTAGTTGGAAACTAAATAATCTTATCCTAAAAGATGAACAGGTCAGAAAACAAATGATAGAAACAAACAACAATGTCATTAAAGAAAATGACAATGACAGCATATCAAAAATTATAGAATGTAGTCAAAGTGGTACTTAGGGAGAAATTCATATCTTACATCAATAAAATAATGGAAGAGGAGATTAATGATTTGGGTATGCAACTAAAGAACTAGAAAAAGAACAAATTTTAAAAACCAATTAAACACCAAATTGGAAATACTGAAAATCAAGGGAGAGATTAATAAAACTGAAAGTAAAAAAAAACATTGAACTAATAAATAAGGCAAGGAGCTCATTTTGTGAAAAAAATTAAGTAGATAAACCATTGGTTCATTTGATTTACAAAAAAATAAGTAAAAGAAATTTCCAGTATCAAAAAGGAAAAAGGTGAAATCAAAACTAGTGAAGAATAAATTAAAGCAATTACTGAGAGTTATTTTGCCCAAATATATGCCAATCTGACTGTTTCAGGAAAATGGATACTTTAAAAATATAGACCACTTATTAACAAAAAAGAAAATAGAAGACTTAACCCTATCAGAGAACGAATTTAATGCATCATCTAGAATTCCCTAAGAGAAAGGTCCTAGGGCCAGATGAATTCACAAGTGAATTCTACCAAACATTCAATGAACAATTAATTCTAATACTACATAAACTATTTGGGAAAATGAGAGAAGAAGAAATTCTTCCAAATTCCTTTTATAACACAAGTACAGTACTGATACCTAAATGAGGAATAGCTAAAACATAAAGAAAACTATATACTAATGTCCTTAATGAATATTAATGTGAAATAAATTAAATAAAACATGAGCAAAGAGATTATAACATTATATCATAAGGATCATACACCATGAGCAGGTGGATTTTATACCAGGAATGCAGAGATAGTTTAATATTAGGGAAACTATCAGTATAATTGGCCATATCAATAACAAAACCAACAGAGATCATATGATTATCTCAATAGATGCAGAAAAAGACTTTGATAAAATCAACATGTATTCTTTCTAAAACCATTAGAAAACTGGAATAAAAGAAGCTTTCTGTAATGTGATCAAAAGCATCTATCTAAAACTATCACCCAGCATTACCTGCAATAGGGACAAGCTAGAACCCTTCCCAATAAGATCCAGGATGAAGCAAGGATGCCCAAGATCACCACTTGTATTTAATATTGTGTTAGAAATGCCAGCAATAGCAAAAAAGACCAGGGGATAAAATGAAGGAATTCGAATAGAAAATGAGGGAAACAAAACTATCACTTTTTGCAGATAATATGATAGTAAATACATAGAGTTCCCTAGAGAATCAACAACAACAACAAAAAAAAAACAGAAACAATTAACAACTTTAGCAAAGTTTCAGGAAACAAAATAAATGCACATAAATCCTCAGGATTCTATTTACCACTGTGTACACCACCAATAAAATTCAACAGCAAGTAGCAAAAAAGGAAATTCCATTTAAAATAGCTGAAGACAATACAAAATACCCTAGGAATATACTTATCAAAACAAACGTAACAGCTATATGAACATAATTGCAAAACACTTTACACAAATGAAGTCAGACTTAAAAAAATGGAAAATATTAATTGCTCAAAGATAGGCCAAGCCAGTATAATCAAAATGACAGTTCTACTTAAATTAATTTACCTATTCAGCACCATGCCAGGTAAACTACCCAAAAATTCTTTCAGAGTTAGAAAAAGTGATAACAGTATTCATCTGGAAGAACAGTAAGCCAAGAATATGAAAAGAATCAATGGAAAAAATATGAAGAAGGAGGCCTAGCCATACCAGATCTCAAACTATACTAAAAAGTGGTAATCATGAAAAGTCTGGTACTAGCTGAGAAATAGGGTGGTAGATCAATGCAACAGGTCAGGAAATCAACACACAGTAGCTGATGACCATAGTAACCTTGTGTTTGATAAACCCAAAGGCCCAAGCTATTGGGGGAAAGAATTTGCTGTTTGACAAAAACTTCTGGGAAAATTAGAAAACAATATGGAAGAAACTAGGCAGAAACCAATAGACCTAGATGAAGACAAAATGGATAATTGATCTAGAAATGAAGAATTATATGATAAACATATTTGGGGAACACAGAAAAGTTTATGTATCAGACTTATGGATTAAGGAAGAATTTATGACCAAAAAAGCCATGGAGAACATCATGAAAAAAATGAAACGTATTTTGATTACATCAAATTAAAAAGGGTTTATTTTAACAAAACCAATGCAACCAAAACTAGAAGGGAAACAACAATTTAGGGGGGAAAATTTATAGTAACTGTCTCTGACAAAGGCTTCATTCCTCAAGTATATGAAGAACTGAGTCAAATTTATAAAAATACAAAGAAATCCACAACTGATAAATGGCCAAAGGATAGGAACAGGCAGTTCTCAGATAAGAAATTAAAACCATAGCCAAATGAAAAAATACTCCAAATCACTACTGGTTAGAGAAACACAAATTAAAACATTGAAATATCACTTCACACCTGTCAGACTTGCAAATATGACCAAAAAGGAAAATGATAAATGTGTAGGGGATGTGAGATAATTGTACACTAATACATTGTTGGTAGAACTGTGAACTGAAACAACCAGTCTTGAAAGCAAGCTGGAATTGCGCCCAAAGGACCAGACAATTGTGTATACCCTTTGCCCCAGCAATACTGTGAAGTAAATTATTTGGAGCACGTGGATCCCGAGGACAGAGTCTAGCCCTGAGCATCAACATATGACATGGCCATGGAGGGAGGAGCTAGGAGGCTTAAAAGGCAAGCCAGGAAAGGGAGGGGGGGGTCCTCATTGACTTCCCCTATGGAAAAGGCCGACTCCCTGGGCTGGTGCCTGCTAAGTGGCAGTGAAGCATGCAGGGTACTGTATGTGGGTGAGTAATGATGGTAAATGGGGTGAGTATCTAGCCTCCCCCCTTGTTAGCTTTCAATGGGCCAGATCAGCCCATAACCCAGGGAAGACCTATAAAGGAATAAACTCAAAAAGATTCCCAACTGGCTAAGCTATAGTGGGGATGCTGAAGGAAGGTGTTGGGGATCTGTTGTGACCCTAATGGGTTAGATCCCACCCTCAGAACCAGCACTATGGAGACCAGCCTCCCCACTCCTAAGTTCTAGTTGCTTTGCCCTTCCAGATGATGTTTGGTATTCATCTTCCCCTCAACCACAAGATCAGTCTTCCTCCCCTCACAGTAACAGCCCCAAACTACCACTAATGAACTAATAAAGATTTAAAGGATGAGGGAATTCAGGATAACAGGGTAAGGGATGTTGGAGGATCTTTGAGGAAGGAGGGTACAGGGATAACTTCTCTATCAACTATGAACCTCCCAACAAGAGAGCAGTTCTGGTTTCTTCTGTAGCTTGGACTCAGAAGCTCACTCTCCCTCCCCTCACAATATCCTTCACACTATCTAACCAACAGGGGAATAGCTGCAAGGAAGGGGTATAAGAGGGATCAAGGAAGGGTCCCCCAAGTGCCCGGTCTCTCCGTAGTCTGGGCACTAACGCCAATTATGGAGCACAACTCTTTCGGTTTCTTCTTCGTTGGCAATGAAGTCAGTAGAAAGGTTTTGCTGTTGAAATCTCCAGACTGCCCCCAAATTTTGGGTTCAGAAGAGCTAAATTCCTGTCCAGAACCTCCCAGCCACCCACAACCATCCACCTCAAGCCCTCCTGAGACTTGAATGTCCTCTCAGGAGTCTTTGGCAGTTGGCCGTTGGCAGTTTAGAATCTTCAGAAATTTCCTCCAAACTCCTCTTGCTGTTGGCCCCCTCCCAAACAGAAGTCCCCGGGAGTTCCATGGGGTCAACTTTCAGTCCCTTCCAAGATGAGTGCTTAGAGATCTTTGATTTACCCCAATTCCACAGTTACAGTACCCTGTATCATCTACCTTAGGCTGGAAAGGATGAGAGCTCTCTACCTCTATCAAACTCTTTCTCGTCACTGATAAATGCTTATAACTGGTGCTGAGCTCCCAGACTCCCTTTTCTTCGTTACATTCCCACACGTGTCCCCCCAAAGAGATCAGAGATGGAGAAATATGACGGGCACCAAAAGTATTTTTAGCAGCTCTTTCTGGTGGCAAAGAACCAGAAACCAAAGGAGTCCTATCAGCTGGGAAATAGCTGAACAAGCTGCGGCATACGGCGAAAACAGAATCTTCTTGTTCCCCCAGAAATGAGGCACAGGATGAGCTTGGAAAAACCTGGAAAGATTTCTTGGAAGGGATACAAAGTGTAAAAGGGAATTCTTTGTTCTCTTTAACTTTACACTTGTGAAAGGGAATCCTTTATTCTCTTTGCCTAGCAGGAGCTAACACTTTAGTTATCTTTAACTTAAGTACCTCACTAGATTGTGAAGATAGGATTAATTCTCTTAGTCCATCTTTTGACTAAATCAACACAAGCTTGAACTAGGTGGAGGAGCTGGCAAACCACTTAGTGAATTCACACCCTCAGAACCTCAATCAGCAGGAATCTGTGAAACCTTTTGGTGAGTATTCACCCCTCCAGAAGGTGAGAACTGATTCCCAAGACAAGAAGCCACTATAAAAGGCCCTGAATTTCAGGGGTTGGGAATTCAACTTCAAGGAAGTTGGCTTCAAGAAGAAGGTCAGTTCAAGGAAGAAAGTTGGCCTTAGGAGGCACCCTGAGTGAATAGCTGGCTTTCCCTTCCTGTCTTCTGGAGAGAGTTGAGGGTCAACAAGTCCTGACTGAGTCAAGCACTAGAGCAATATTTAGCTAGATAGGTTGTTTTCCCTACCCTTTTGTATTGCTCTGCTTTAACTCCACCTATTTTGTAAATAAAAGCTATTAAAGGTCATTTCAACTTTGAGCAATAATGCTTTGAATTGAATTGGTGACTACCATATTATTTATAATTTTCATATATTTTAGTCAACCTTTAAAATTTAATTCTCACAAAAGAGAAGTACACAGAGCCAGGAGATCAGGGTACGCTGTTTCAGAAATATTATGCAAGGATCAGCGGTGAGATCAGGATCCAGGATGAGCCCAAGAAGGAGCTGCAGGAATCTTCCTGCAGATCAAAGCTTGGAGCCTTATTGTATGTGGGACATGTCCTCTGTGCTGGCATCAGAATTATGGAAATACATATTGCATAAAAGCACTAGTATAACCTATAACGGACCATTTACTGCCTAGGAGAGTGGGAAGGGAGGGCAAGAGAGAAATAAATCACAAAATGCCAGAAAGCAATTGTAAACAATTGATCCTAAATGTAATTTTAAAACCTAAAAGTAAGTCAAAATAAAAAAAAATATGTAATTAGGAAATATTTGCCGAAGACAATAAACATATAATAGGACATAAAAATTAATAGAAAACTGAATAATCTGATTCTAAAGAAAGAGTGGGTCAAAAAACATATCAAAGAAATAAATTTCATTAAAGAGAATGACCGACATTGGAGGTGGAGCCAAGATGGTGGAGCAAAAGCAGGGAATCCTCTCCAACCAGTCTAA
This sequence comes from Gracilinanus agilis, assembly GCF_016433145.1. NCBI lineage: Eukaryota > Metazoa > Chordata > Mammalia > Didelphimorphia > Didelphidae > Gracilinanus > Gracilinanus agilis. The sequence goes on along the minus strand of NC_058130.1, from coordinate 788,341,316 downwards.
GTAAAGCCACCAAACAGATACAGGAGTGAAAAAGGCACCAAGGAGGCAAGTGAAGCAGAGAACAACCTGAAAGGTGGCAGAGGACGCCTGGGCACTGAGTAAGAAGGGGCATGGCCAGCAGGGGCTGACAGTGAGAAGGAAGCCAACGGCGAGCACCCTCTACCCCATATCTGCTGCACAGGTTCTGAACCTGGGCCCAAGCCAACATCCAGACCCTGAGACCCTGCCTGAGTCAAGAGCAGTGCCACTCACTGCATAGCCCGTGAAGTGCCAAGGAAACATGCACCCCAGAATCCCAGCCCAAGGCTCTGGGTAACTTCCAGCTCGGAGGGAGGCCCTGAATCCCAATTTGAGTCAAACTGTGTGGCACTCCTGGTTAACATGAAGTGCAGAGCTGGGCCCAGATGCCCAGAAAGACGGTCGCCAGGGTGCTGCCTTTGGGAGCCCAGACCCAGCTAGCCTTAACCAAAACTCAGGGCAGAGCCCCAGGGCAAGGCAGTCCACAGTGTGCCTGACCTGATCAAGCCCAGAGTGAGACCAAAAGCCACCCCTAAGCCTGAGGTTGGACGTTGAGTCATCAGCAGTCACAGGGAGGAATGAATCAGCTAAGGGAGGTGGCTCTCAGCACTCCAAGCCCACAGGCCATCCTATCACCTTGGAAGAACGGAAACTAGCAGAAACTCAGAAACCCAAAAATAAGGCTAAATCGAAGAAAGAACTGAAGTTTAAGAGAATGCCCTATCCGCCCTCAGAATGACTCACACAAAAACTGACCATGTATTAGGACCTAAAAACTTCACAATCTAATGCAGAAAAAATAACTGCATCGTTTTCAGATCATAATGCAATAAAAATTATAATCAATAAAGTTCCATGAAAAGACAAATAAAAAATTAATCAGAAGCTAAATATCCAATGATAAAAAAGAGTGGATAAAAGAAAAAGTTCTAGAAACAATGAATAATTTTAATAATGAAAATAGCAATGAGGAGATAACATATCACAATTTATGGGATAAGCCAAAGCAGAACTTAGGGGAAATTTTATATCTCTAAACATTTACATCAATAAAACAGGAAAAATGCATATCAATGAAATGGGCATGCATCAAAAAAAAACTATAAAAAGGATCAGCTAAAAATCCTCATTTAAAGACAAATTGGAAATCCTAAAAATTAAAGGAGAAAGTAACAAAATTGAAAGTAAGAGAAATATAAGATTAGGAGTTGGTTTTATGGACAAAAAACAAATACGATAGACACAGTGTTGGTTAATTTGGTTTAAAAAAAAGAAAATTAAATAATCAGTATAAAAAATGAAAAGGGTGAACTCACCACCAATGAAAAGGAAATTAAAACAATCATTAGGAGCTATTTTGCCCAATTATATGCCAATCTAACAATCTAAGTGAAATGGATGAATATTTACAAAAACACAGACTAATAAAACAGGAAACAGAATCCTTAAATAAATCTATATCAAAAAAAGAAACTGAACAAATTATCAGCGAAGTCACTAAGAAAAAATCCCCAGGGCCAGATGGATCCACAAGTGAATTCTATCAAACATTTAAAACAATTAATTACAATACTGCATAAACTATTTGGGGAAATAGGCAGAAAAGGAATCCTACCAAATTATTTTTATTAAACAAATATGGTACTGTTACCTAAGGCAGAAAGAGCAAAAACAGAGAAAGAAAATTAAAGGCCAATTTCATTCATAAATCCATATGCAAAAATTTTAAATACAATATTAGCAAGGAGACTACAGCAATATGTCACAAGGATCATTCCCTATGGCTAGCTGGGATTTACACCAGGAATGCAAGACTGGTTTAATATTAGGTAAACTATCAACATAATTAAGCATATTGATCACCAAATTAAGGGAAATGACATGATTATCTCAATAGATGGCAGAAAAAGCCTTCAACACAATATAACACCCATTCCTATTAAAAACACTTGAAAGCATAGGAATAAGTGGGTCATTCCCTAAAATGAGAAGTATTACCTATTTGAAATCTTCACCAAGTATCATCTGTAATGGGAATAAGTTAGAAATCTTCCCAATAAGACCAGAAGTGAAGCACAAGGATGCCATTATCATCATTATTATTTAATATAGTATTAGAAATGCTAGCCTTAGCAATAAGGAAAGAAAAAGAAATTGAAGGAATTAAAGTAGGCAATGAGGAAACTAAACTATTACTCTTTGCAGCTGACCTGATGGTAAATTTAGAGAAACTAGAGAATCAACTAAAAAAACTAGCTGAAATGATAACTTTATTAAAGTTACAGGATACAAAATAAATCCACAAAAATCAGCAGCATTTCTATATATTACCAACAAAGTCCAACAGCAAGAGTTAGAAATATGAATTCCATTTAAAATCATTCTAAACGTGGCAATTTGGAACTATGCTCAAAGGGCTTTAAAAGACTACCTTTTTTTAAATGAGTTTTTTTTTTTAAACCCTTAACTTCTGTATATTGGCTCCTAAGTGGAAGAGTGGTAAGGGTGGGCAATAGGGGTCAAGTGACTTGCCCAGGGTCACACAGCTGTGAAGTGTCTGAGGCCAAATTTGAACCCAGGACCTCCCATCTCTAAGCCTGACTCTCAATCCACTGAGCTACCCAGCTGCCTTTTGATCCAGCCATACCACTGCTGGGTTTATACCCCAAAGAGATAATAGGGAAAAAGACTTGTACAAAAATATTTGTAGTGGTGCTTTGTGGTAACAAAAAATTGGAAAATGAAGGGATCCTCTTCTACTGGGGAATGGCTAAACAAACTGTGGTATCTGTTAGTGATGGAATGCTATTGTGCTGAAAGGAATAAAGAACTGGAGGAATTCCATGTGAACTGGAACGATCTCTAGGAACTGATGCAGAGTGAAAGGAGCAGATCCAGGAGAACCTTATATACAGAGATTAATACACTGTGGCACAATCGAATGTAAGGGACTTCTCTACTATCAGCAATGCAAGAATCCAGGACAATTCTGAGGGACTTATGAGAAAGCTATTCACATCCAGAGAAGGAACTGTGGAAGTAGAAACAGAAGAAAAACAATTGCTTGATCACATGGATCAATGGGGACATGATTGGGGATGTAGACTGCAAATGATCACCCTAGAGCAAATATTAATAATATGGAAAATAGGTATTGATCAATGACATATGTAAAACCTAATGGAATTACTTGTTGGAATTGGGGGGGGGGGAGAAGGGGAGGGAAAGAACATGAATCATGTTACCATGGAAAAATATTCTAAATAATTAATTAAATAAAATTTTTCAAAGTCAAGAAAAAAGAAAAAAGAAAAGAAAATAAAGTCATTCTAAACAATATAAAATACCTGGGAATCTATTTGCCAAAACAAAAGCAAAAATTATATGAATACATTTACAAAACACTTTTTACACAAATAAAGTCAGATCTAAACAATTAGAAAAATATTGATTGCTCGTGGATAGGCCGTGCTAATATAAAAATTACAATTCCACCTAAATTAATTTACTTATTCAGGGATATATCAAACAACCAAATAATTATTTTATAGAACTAGAAAAAAATAGTAAGAAAATTCATCTGGAAGAGCAAAAGGTCAAGAATATCAAGAGAACTAATGGAAAAAAATGTGAAAGAAGGTGGCCTAGCAGGGCCAGATCTCAAACTGTACTATAAAGCAGCAATCATCAAAACAATCTGGTACTGGTTAAGGAATGGAATGGTAGATCAATTGAGTATATAAGGAACACAATAAACGGGAATAAATTACCTTAGCAACCTAGTGTTTGATAAGCTCAAAGATCCCAGCTTTTGGAATAAGAACTCAATATTTAACAAAAACTGCTTGGGAAATTGGAAAATAGAATGGCAGAAGCTAAGGATAGACCAATATCTCACCCAATATACCAAGATAAGGTCAAAATGCATGTATGATTTAGATATAGAGTGATGCTGTAGCTAAATTAGGAGAACACAAAATAGTTTACCTGGCAGATCTTTGGAGAAGGGAGGACTTTATGACCAAACAAGAAAAAGAGATAATTTTTTTTTTAAACCTTTACCTTCTGTCTTGGAACCAATACTCTGTATTGGTTCCAAGACAGAAGAGTGGTAAGGGCTAGGCAATGGGGGTCAAGTGACTTGCCTAGGGTCACATAGCAGCTAGGAAGTATCTGAGGCCAGATTTGAACCCAGGACCTCCTGTCTCTAAGCCTAGCTCTCAATCCACTGAGCCACCCAGCTATCCCCAGAAAGAGAGTATTAATAAGGTAATAAGGTTTCAGGCAGGCCCAAAACATTTTTTTTTAAGTTAATTATTTTAGAATTTTTTTCCATAGTTACACAATTCATGATTTTTCCCACACTTCCTCCCCTCCTCTCCTGTAGCTGACTGTTCAAAACCTATTTCCATATTATTTTTATTTGCAATAGAGTGATATTTTAAAGCCAAAAACCCCAATCATATCCATGTGATTGATCCCTTCTTGCTGATAACACTTTAGAAGGCTTACCAGATCATACTCCAGTTCTACAAAATTGGCTTATTTTGCTGATATAATCTGACATTATTCTGAGAGACTGTGTGAGAAAGACAGATTAACAGAGAGGGACAGAAAGTGAGAGAGAGATAAATGAAAATATTTAAGAGGGAAGAGACAGTGGGAAGAGAACAAACAGAGGGGGACAGTCAAGGGGCTCAGAGTAGCATGGAATGGTGAAACAGTGTCCACCTTTAAGGGGTAAAAGGGCTCAGTTTGAGAGAGAAAAAGTGAAAGAAACAAAAAAACAAAAGTGGAAAAGGCCAAAATGCAAGGAGAAGAATTAAAGTGAGACAGTGAAGAAAACCCAGTGCAAGTGATGCAGAACACATGTGGAGAGAATCCCAAAGAGAGGGCAGCAAGATGACGTGGAATGGCAAAGAGGCTAAAGGCAGGGAAAGACTGAGTTGGCATGACAGGGAGACATGGCTCACCATAAGGTCAGGAGTGTGTATTCAATGTTGTACACTGAGATACCCCATCTCAGGGTGATATATGTTCTCCACAGCCATAACCCCATCCCCATAATCTGCCCTCAGCCCACAGAGGAAGCCTCAGCTTTGTATTCACAGTCCCAAATGGATCTAGATTCCCACAAGGTGAAATTCAAAAAATTCATCAAATTACAAAATATTTGTACTAAATATGGTCAGGATCAAGGGTAGTATTTGGGAATTCATCCAGTTTCTTGCCTGAATGTGGGGAAAAGAGGAACCATAATCATTTCATGACATCTGAACATAGTATTATTGCTGAAATCCCCCAACCACTTGGGGCCTAATATTAGATAGTTCATAAGTCCTCTGCCAGGACATATGGATAGCCCCATTTATTGTTGCAATAGCTAATGGCTTTCCTTGGCTATGGGACCCTAAATTTTTGTCTAAAATGACTGTTTTCATTATTATTAAAATGTTTTGTCCCTTTTATCTCCTAGCCTTGAACAGTGAATGGTTTCTTACTAGACAATAAATACTCCTACTGGCATTCCAAATCCTCCTCTTTTCTCCAGTGACCAGTCTCTTGCTTTCCATAGCCCCCAACTCCTCTGAAATTCTCATGGATTTTTATTTACCCTGTAGTACTTGTGTATAATGTTTTTTTGAAGCTGCTTAGACACACTCTGCATCAGGATACAAGATCTTTAGATGCTTTTCTGTGTTCATTACAGTAATCATTTTAAGCATTCGATTCCTTCATTAAATTTTAAGTATAGTTCCAAGCACAAATAAGGGTATTAGCAAATGATAACTGCATCTTGATTATGGTCTCTGCATATTGTTATATTAAAAAGGAAGAGGTCACTATCTATTTGATGGATATGAAGATGATGTACAGAGAGATGATAGGATGGCACTTCTCCTTTATAATAGTTGCCCAGGCAGGCTCCTTTAGGTCAAAGTGTTTATCCCTTCAGGACCCACCTGGGGTTAAATGATATTAATTATTGGGCTCTTCAGCTGAGTTAACGTTGGTAATCTAACTGCGTTGGCTCCCTTCCCAAAATAAGCTTTGGAAACCAATTCAGGACGGTACTTTAAACTTTAAATATATTTGGTAAGAAGGATAATGGTGTGGGATAAAGGTAATGGGAGACCCTACTTTGAATTGATACTAATGAATCTCTAACTGCAGGCAAATGAAGGAATCAAGATAATAGCTTCTCTCTGGTACAGCCTGGCCAGGGATAAACCAGAGTAGGCAAACTGCTGTGAAAACTTCAGCTTCTTCTTCAGTAGATCTTAAGCCTTATCAGTTGAGATATATCCGCCCTTTCCACCCTCTTCTTCTTCTCCTGCCCACTTCCCAGATCCCTCCCGGGCCCTGGGAAGCCTAGATAACTAAGATGATGAACTTCCTAATATCTAGGGGCAGTAGAAACAGAGATGATGGTCAAATACAAGTTGATAACGGTACAGGAAACACAGGAGGAGCTTGCAGGGTAGTGTTTGCAAGTCTCTATCTCCAAAGACCAGGATCCACACTGATCTCTAGCCTCAGGGACAGGTAAAAAGACCCCAGAACCTCTGCCAGGGTTCTCAACTGCTCCCTCCTGAGTCTGCATGACTCTCTGGGAATATTCTATCTAACTGACTTATCTGTCAATCATTGAGTGGACTTCAAGCTCCCAGAGATTCAATATAACAATATCTGCATGTGGTCTCCAGCATTAGATTGTGAACTCCTTTAGGGCAGAGACTATCTTCTGTTTCTTTTTGTATCCCCATCGCTTAGCGCAATGCCTGCCACAGAGTAGTCAGGCCTGACTGACCCTATGGGCCCACATCTTGTCTGTTCTCTGAGCCATCCTCATGCCACAGGAAGTAGGGACCCTGGGGACGAGTTCCCCATCTCACCCCAAGAAGGCCTCATCCAAAGGTAGAAGCCCCATGCCTTAGGGTCATGAAGGTCAGACCTCAGGGCAAGACCTTGTAATGTAGGGATGCAACAGAAGCTTTTGCTTTTGCAAAATTCAACTGTAAGTAGCCCTGGCAGTTAAGAGTTTAGAATATTCACAAAAGTCAGTTGGAGCCTGAGGCTTAGAGAGTGCTGAAGTTCCAACTGAGGGGCTTTTTGGCTTTTGGCTTTGCCTTGGCCTAGGTCTTTATCTTTTGGGGCATTTGAACCTTGCTGATTTCTCTGGACTTCTCCCTGACCTCTCCATATTACAACCCTGCTATTTTCCCTGAATTCCCTTTGGGCCCTGGGAGGAAGGGTGGTTTAGTGGTTAGACATTGTGGGTTTAGTTTTCTGTAGGCAAGTAGGTCATCCTTAAATCAAGCTATCACTTATTTTATTGATCTGGTAAATACTTTATTTCAAGGGAGTCAAATCTTCCTGACTGGGAGAGCAGGCCTCTCTCAGTCTGACCCTCTCCTGTGACCCTTCCCCCACCATCAGATTTCTCCCTAGCAACTGTTACAAAACCCTAAATTCCTCTTTCCCGCTGATTATCCCTGACATTAATAAATCCCCTTTGTTACTTACTCAAAGCCTCTGGTGAATCATTGTATTGAAGATTATGGGAAGGGTTGAAGAGGGAAGGAATTACTTTCTTTTATTTCTTGAGGGAAACCCAGGCATCCATCTTGGGCAGGAAGTCCCAGCCAAGACTTCCTGCAGCCATCAGTATCACTGACAGGGAGGAGCCCTTTGACTCCTCCCTCAAGGGACTTTAGAAATTAACAAGAGAAGCCCTCCAGCCAGATTTAAAACATTTCTGATTTTTGTATCTTAGAGATATTTTCCCTGCCTGAAGGGTTCAGCCTATCTTCCCCAGTATCCTCTGTCTCTAGCCTCCTATGACTAGCCTGTTTGAGTAGTACCTCCTGTATACTCCCATCCATTCCCTTACCCTCCTATATACAACCTCCTATCACCTATATCACCTTTATCCCTCCTCACTACCCAGAGATTGCCAGACTTGCTTTGACTATCTGCATAACATTATTTGGCGAGCAAAGTTAGCGAACTAACTAGAATCTTCTGATTCAATCAAAATGAATTTAGCTAGGATAACATTTATCCTATCTAGCATCTCAATGATTTCATGGTCTCTCATGCAAAGTGTCATTGATTTTTGATTCATAAAGGTCCCTAATCTCGTGCAACAACTACTGGACATCTACGATTATTATAAATGGTGTGCTCTGACCCTAGCTGAGTGTATTTGTTTCATCCCAACAGCTATAGCCATAATCCTAACAATCTGGCAATTTTCCTTGTGGTCTCAAAGAATGTTTTCTTTCATCTGTGGCAATGGTTTGACTCAGTTACAACAACAAAGAAAGATACTGAATCTGGGGAACTAGTAGATAACATCAGACTACTATTCCAAGTATTAAAACAAATAAGGGAAGGAAAGGAACTGGACAAACACACAATTCTCCAGCTAGAGATTGTGGAGTCCAAATACCTAGGGAATAACACCACTAACAAATCTATGGCCAATAACAACCAACCATCTGCAGATTCAATAGCTTCAGTATTACCAATCGTAGACAGGACAATTGAACAGCCTGGTGAAGGGATAGTACATGTAAAGACATACAAAGCTTTCACCCCAAGTGATATGGAGGTGCTGAAGAGACGTTTCCCTAAGTTCTTCCAGCATCCCTTCAAAAGCATCAAATAACTAAAAAGAGTCTTTACATTGTTCAACCCAAGTTTCGACGACGTGGAATTTCTTTTAGGGGAATTTTACTCTCCTAACCGAAATGAGAATGAACCTCAATTTAGTGGCATGGCTATTATCCATCAGGACTTAAATTTTACACAGCACACTAACCTTAGGTATCTAATCCAATGCAGAACTGACTTGTTAGAAGCGATGTGAATCTATGCAAAAAGGCCAAATTCATAGCAAAACTTCGAAAAATTAAGACAGGAAGAAGGGGAACATCCTAGCAGCTTCCTCGATAGAGTAATAGAGGCAGCAGAGACTATCCTAGGATTACGTGACACACATGCCCAAGAGACGATAGATCACATCCATAGGCAATTTGTTAAAGGAACATCAATCCCCATTCAAAATTATTTTAGACAAAAATGTCCACAGTGGAAATCACTGCCACTGGAGGATGTAAGACAGCATGCTTCCTACATCCATGATTCAAAACAAAAGGAAGCAAGGGCAGCAAGACAAATAGACTCAGACAAGGACAACCTGATAGCAGACCTGAGAAATCAGTTAAAACAGGCCAAAAAGGAAAAAAATTGGAAGAGATAAAAAATTTCGCCCTTCAAACTAGTAGGAGCCATAGTCAATCCAAGCAACCTACCATTAACACCCCAAGACCAAAAACCTTTTCCCCTCGCTGTTACCTTTGTGGGAAAATAGGTCATATCCTTAGGTTTTGTGAATTTAGACAACAAACTGACTTTACTAAAAATGACAATTATAGCCAAAGAGACAGAGGAACAAGAAGGACCTATTATAACTCAAAATGGTCCAAAAACAATGATACCAAGAGAATTGAGGAAAACAAGTATGAAGGTCCGTGCTGTAGCCATTCATGCAAAAAACTTAGCCAATCTCCATCCCTCAAAGAAATGGAGAGATACATACAGATGGGAACCAAGCCAAAATCGTTATGAATCGAGACTCCTAATTTAGAAAGATCTAATGATTGCAATTTGGATGTGAGGATATATAGTCTGAGTGAGGTAAATAATATTAAAAAACTGGGCACAACAGAACAGATGTCTTTAGCAAGCTGCACAGAATACAAAGATATGTCTGTGGCAGATGATCAGCAATGGGAGGACATAATGCAGATGCGTAGAGAGATATATGGGAATAGTGAGGATGACTACAAATGAGGTCAGCTTTCTCATTCCATCACAAAAACATGGGATGAGAAGCATAAGGACCGTACAAGCATTTGCAACAGTTTGCAGCAAAAAGCTTTGCAATCTTGTTCAAAGTCATCAAAACCTCAAACTCCTCTCTTTATTCCAAGTCTAAAACAATGGGGCAGCTTGGATAAAGAACATTATGGCAAGAATTTACAATGTATTCAGAAAGGAATATCATTGGTAACCTTGGAGGAGTTAGTCCAATCCCATTCACTTGCTTCAGACACAATGTCACAGAATGAGGTTAGAGAGCAATCAAATCAGAGTGTTGGCAAAGACTTAATTTTAAAAATGAAACCCACTGAGTTAACAACCTCCCTGTTGCCCTGCACTGAGGTAAGTCCGCAGGCTCCCACTTGTGTCTGGGTTACATAACTGAGAATAGCCCCTAGTGATAAAAAGCTCATCAGTCAGAAACCCAAGGGGCCCTTTGAGGGATCTGAATCCAAACCTCTCACTTTATGGATGAGGTAAGAGAATTGCAAAGAGGCTAAATGACTTGCCAAGGATGTTACAGCAAGTAAAAATCTGGAGTAGGATCTGAACCCAGGATCTTCCTGACTATAAGTCCACTTCCCTAGTCACCATTCCATGCTGTTTCCTAGAAGAGTAGATGGGAAAATGTCAGAAGATCGGAGCACCAAAAGCTGGAAGAGATCTTAGAAAGGATCTGTCCAAAACAACTAGTTTCACAGAAGAGGGCCCTCAGGTTCAAGGTGCTAAGTGACTTATCCTAGGTCACCCAGCTATTAAAGAATAGACTGAAGTAACACAGATATTCTAACACCAAACCCAACCTGTTTCCTCTGCCCCTGGCTGCTCAATCCCCCTTACACAGAGAAAGAGCAGAGTATTTGGGGGCCCTAATGGAAAAATGAATGCTTAGCAGGGATTGACCATCAGGCCACTTTGGCAAAGGTGGAAAGTTAGCCAATATTAGAGAGGAACCTCAAGAATGGTAGGAGAAGAGCAACTTGGTCCTCCTGACTTCTCTCTCCACCTGGTGTTTATGGGGCAGAGTGGTTGGGGCAGAGTGGTTGGGGCAGAGTGGAGAAAAGGACACTTTTCTTAAACAAGATCATTTATCTCTGGGTCTCTCTCCAACTTATATCTTTCCCAAACTCTTATCCTTAGATCAAGATTCTCTCTCGGTATGTGAAGAAAGGAAAAAAATAATCATTTTCTGTCTTCTGTTATCAGATCTTTAATGTCAGAGGGAGTAAGCTGAACTTGGATGATGGGCCTGTGGGTGGCAGTTGAGATTGAGAGTTGGATCATACTACATCACGGAAGAACAATTCACAATTCTCTCCTATATGAGAAACCTTATAGGAAAGGGTTGTCTCTCCTACAGCTGGCTATCTCAAGTCATAAGGAGTCCAAATCTCAAGAGAGTGATCTTTCTGTATTTCTAAGAATGATTAATTTATGTATCCTCAGAAGGAGAGCGGGTGGGGCCAAGGAGTAGGCATCAAAAGGTGATCACTCCCCCATTCCTTCAATCTATAAGAAAAAAAATGCTTCTCTATGTCATCACCATTTGTATCCTCACCCCAAGTCCCCAAGACATTTGCATCTTGCTGGAGTGCCAACATTTTGACTGAGACTTTTATTCTACTTCTACCAAGACAAATCCAGAGCAGACCCAAGTTTCATCCAACCAAACACATTACTAAAGAAATAGGTATTTACTCTACAAATCCATTTATTGATGTGATGTGGAGGACCAGGAATGGCTTGACTTAACCACTGATAACTGCTTTCGAGGAACTCTCAGGATGAGGAGAGAAGAGTCTGACATTTAGCTGAAAGAACCCATCCCAAGACTGACCACGCCTTACCATTTACTCTCTAATACACTAAGACATTTCAGAACACACTAAGATTTTCTAAATATGTTTTAAGGACTTCATGATTCACCAGTCCTCCTCACCAAGAGATCCAAAGAGTATCCATGGTGCTCTCACTTCTGGTCAATCAGGAAGCATCAGTAAAGTATCTACTGTGAATCCTTTACAAAAGAAAGTGTACCAGGTCATTCTAGAAAATGCCTTTATTTTTTATGTCAAAAGATTTATTTTAATGACTTTCATTAAAAGTAGAAAGTTTGAAAATAAGAAAATGTGTTTAGAACAGTGTGGTAATACTAAAGTCATTATAATAAAAGTCAATATATTTCAAAGGTTTCTCTTTCCACTAAGAGATACTTGTGGAATAAAGAAGATAACATACACTTAATCATCACATTCACATGGTTTCTGTAGTATCTGTTTTCTGATATCTAGTAAAGTTAATTTTCTGGCTAACACCCTTCCAAATCCATTACACATATAAAGTTTTTCCCCAAAGTGAATTCTCTAATGTTTGGTTAGATTACTTTTCTGGCTAGAGGTCATTCCACATTCATTGCATTGATAAGGTTACTCTCCAGTGTGAGTTTTCTGATATCTAATAGGCTAAATCTGAAAAATAAAGGTTTTTGTACAATCATTACATAAGGTTTCTCACCAGTGGGAACTTTTTGATGATCAACAAGATAACTTATTTGGCTAAAGGCTTTTCCATAATCACTACATCCATGAGGTTTCTCACCTCATGGATTCTTTCATATTCTACAAGGTAATTTCTCTACCTAAAGGACATTCCACATACATTTCATTCATGAAGTTTTTCTCCAGTGTGAATTCTCTGGTGTACAGTAACTTTTGATCTAAAGAAAAGACTTTCCACATAGATGACACTGATGAGATTTCTCTCCATTATTTGTTCTTTTAGGTTTTATTAGCTAATCTTTCAGGCATGTAAGAGGGAAATTAGGGTATTTTATAGATATATATTTAAAACGTGGCCGCCAGGAATCAACAGTTCAGATTGACTCCGTAATTAAATCAGATCATATTAATCTTAACAATTTGGCAAACCAGAAGGTCGAAATTCGAGCTCTCAATTTTCCAGATAGCCTAAAGAGAGCCATGCCTGTTTTTTGGCCATCTTGCTCAGCTTTTTGGGGCAATTTTTTAAAAAAGGAAAGTGGCTTTGCTCGCCATGCTTTTGCTAAAAGCAACAGCACGTTTTTGCCTCAGGTGGGACTCAGCCAGCCAGTCCAGCCAAAACCACCTTGGGAGGTCAGGCCAGCCGATTCTGGCTTCAGGCTTTTAAAACCAAAACACCAGAGCCCAGCCAGTGTCCCTCTCCGCCGCTTCTGACTCCTGACCCGGACTTGATCCCTGCCACACCACAAGCCTGCCAGAGTCCCAGTGCCTGTGATCTCCGCCACTTTTCCTGACTCCATTTCTGTGAATGTGGAATCCTGAGATTTCCGAGAAGCGACCCCCGCCCTGACTTGCCAAACGCCACCATTCAGCTTCAGCTCTGCTGCTAGAGACTTGGGAAGTATATACCCCCCCACTCTCTTGGTAATGGCCTGCATTCTTGCCTTTCCACGTGTTTCTCTAAAGACCTAATTTAGGCACCCCCCCACCCCCACAAGCTCTCCACGTGGGTATTTTCTACAAAACTGACCTAAGCTTTTCTCTAGTCCCAAGCCCACACACGTGGACCTAGCATCTGAACCTTGAACTAGTGATTACTTTCGGGCCCCATGGCCTATTCACCCCCATACCTGCTCAGAACTTTGAAATTTAAAAAACCCCTTAAACTCAGCAGAACTCAATTAGAAGAACCTTAAATTGAACCAGGGGTGAACTTTTAAACCTTGGAACTGAATGAGTTTTATTTCTGTTTTAAACAGCCTGTATCTTACTGTATTTTGCTAATTAGTTTTGTGAATTAATCTTACTTATTTCATTGATTTTCCTGTTGCACTGAATCATTTTAAGTTAATGAAGTTTGTGGCCTCTAGATTAATTCTGTTTATGATTTTATTGTAACTCCCAAATAATGAGAAAAATCTATTAGAACTGGCAAGAGGTTTTGACCAGCTTGATATCTGGTACTCGTTGTATTTCCTAATTTATTTCAGGTTTCATTTTTACTGTAATAATAAAAAAAAAAAAACAATGCTATGTTCTCCTACCATTTGAAAGTTACACATTTTAAAGTTATAAATTGCCTTAATTGTGTACAACCTTGGAGAGTTTGATGCATGCCTTGAGAATTAACTTGTAATTCTACAAGAGGTCTTGTTAACTTTTACTTTAAATCCTTAAGAATTGTTGTCTTAAAGGATAAAGCTTTTATATATTTTATTATAAGAGACATTATTGCCTTAAATGGGTAGAAGCATTTCCTACCCGGGATTTTTTTTAAAACAGGAAGCCAAGGAGCTCCTGTATATTCTTATCTGAGGATAATTTAAACCAGAAGGTTTTTTTTAAATATCAGATTTTGCTATGGAAGCAATAACAGAATTTGTTGAGGAAATCTTAGCCAAGATTTACAAGTTGTAACAAGTATATGATTTTTAAACATCATTGTTTATTGTTTTAAAATGTGCTATTGGAAATAATGGTACTCTATTTGAATGTGCATTGTGAATCTGCTATTTGTAAGATCCATTTACACTCACAGAATGAAAACCTCATTTTTGGGTAACAAAACCCTTCTAGTTCTAAGCTATATATATTTTTTTGATTTTTAAAACATTTTTTTATGAGAGCAATTGATTTTTCCTTTTTCTCATCTTGTACTGGAAGTACATATATAATTATTATTTCTCCTTTTTCTGATTATACAGCAATATAAGCTTAATGCAAATACCTGAGCCTATAGGACTGTGATTTAAATGCCTCTCTGATTCCAGAAGGGAACATAAAGCCGTTAATTAGTGCTAAAAAAGCACATGGTCACTCAACTAAAAAAAATCTGCATGGATTGCAGGAGTTCTATGCCAATACTTTAGGGCTTGGAAATTGGGGTTTGAGTCCTGGAGTCCCAGTCTTTTCTAAAACTTTAGAGGACGTGGGTCCCCTCGACTTAGATTCCTAAGTCAGCACCTAAGATTGGTTATTTATTTGGCTCACTTCCCTGAAAAGCTGATGGTAAATCAGATCAGAGAGAGAGACATTTCCCTTTAGTCCTGGCCCTGAATGGGTAATTGAGAACTGCTGAATTCACTTTAATTAGGCCTTGATTCAAAGGTCTAAGTTTTTTTCCCTACATTTTTTGCACATTCTACATTTCATTCACAAGTTAATTTTTTCTTTTTCTTGAATTTTATTCTTTGTATTTTGCCAATTGATTTCATACAACCCCCGGGACTCAGCAACTCATCCTTAGCTGACCTGAGGTACCCTTTTCAAGGAAAGAAGGTGTGTTTAGAATTTACCTCAGGGGGATATATGTTAAGTTTTTTTTTAAATTTTGATAATGTCAAAATATATGTATATTTAACTCTTTTAGGAGTAATTTCAGGGGGAATTGTATAATTCTTAGAAGAAAATGTATGTTTTGTAATCTATAATGTAAAGTTTAAATTCTTTTGAGAATAATTTCAGGATAAGGATCTTGCCATCTCCCCAGAATCCAGACTATGAACCTGTTTGGTGAAGACACCATGAAGATGTCTAGAAAGCCTTCACTGTACCATGAAGACCAAAACTGAATTTGGGGTGCAGTTAATTGAATTTTTGGGGAGTTGGAATTCAGTTGTATATATTGTTTTAATTGTACACTAATATACCAATAGGGGACTGCCCCCAAATTGGTTTTTTGTCAATGCAGCTAGATTTATCCATTTGTTCATCTATTTCTTTTATCCCCCAAATTCCTAAAATTTTAGAAGTTGTCTATGTTTACGGATCCAGCGAAGAAAAAAGACCAACCTTGTTTTTTTGCCAGATCCCAGGGGGAATGGTAAAATTGGAATTTGGGAAATGCCATTTAAAAGTATATATATATATATTTTTTCTATGGACACGTGGGGACCTTAAAAACTACATTTCCCGTGGTCCAACGGGTTTCCTGTTTTGGATTACATATTCAAGGTGAGGGACTGTTTTAAATAGAGGGAAGTGACTTTGAACTGCCTCTTTAGCTACCTGAGCGCGCGAAGGTATGAAAGGTAAAATGGCTAAGGCTGGAGTTTTGAATGCTTACAAGCGCATGGTCTGATGATTTTATTCCTATCAGCATGGCTTTAATTAAAATACTAATTTCTCTTATTATATCAATCTTTATTATTTTTTATCATAACAGGCAAAAAGTCTTCCCACCACATTCATTACCTGAATAAGATCAAACAAGATTAGCTCTCAGAAAAGGCCTTTGAGCATTCTTCATATTCTTAAGGCTTCCATTCCACTATGATACCAATGACATGAAAAGAAGATATGAGGGGGCAGCTGGGTAGCTCAGTGGATTGAGAGTCAGGTCTAGAGACGGGAGGTCCTGGGTTCAAATCCGGCCACAGACACTTCCCAGCTGTGTGACCCTGGGCAAGTCACTTGACCCCCATTGCCTAACCCTTACCACTCTTCTGCCTTGGAGCCAAAACACAGTATTGACTCCAAGGCGGAAAGTAAGGGTTTAAAAAAAAAGATATGAATTATAATTCAGGCACCCTCTACAATTATTCCTGAAATAATGTAGTTTTGTCCTAAATTACTGCCTTTGCTTAGGAGTTAATAGAGTATGAAGTATTTTCTGAGGAGATAATATTTGCAAGTTTCATTTAAAGGAATATGCACTGTTGTAGAAAAGGACTGAATCTCAGCAGTTTTTCCCATTTTAATCTTATTCATGGCTTCTCAATTTATTGAGATGCTACTTTTCAGTGATTTTTACTTTGAGTCTATCTCTAACCTGATTTCACATTCCCAAGTTTGTTTTTCCTTCTAGGGATAGAATTCATTCCTTTTGTATATAATCTAGGATAGTTCCTTAATCAAAAGGACTAGCTTCAAAGTTTATCCCTTTCTTGGAAGAATATTTGGAAGAAAGAAAAAGAAAATCAGAATGTTAAACTCCTTCTGGTGAAACAGATTGATATTGGTAAAGAGATGGAAAGACTAATAGCCAGATTTCATGTCCTCTTCTCCTCCTGCTTTACAAAGAACCAGAAACTGTAGGGAGGTCCACAATTGGGAAATAGTTAAGCAAATTATATGAATATTATGAAATACTATTCTGTGAAAAAGGAGGGTGAGGTTTTCAGAGGAACCTGGGAAGATTTATATCAAGTGATAAAAAGTAAGCAGAAGTAGATAACAACTTATACTATGACAACATACTGTAAAGACAAGCACCTTTAAAAAGCTATAGGAAGAGTGATACACACACATACATACACACAATTCCACTGGACTTTGGAGAGAAATATGTTCTATTACTCTAGATAGAGGTCATGGACTCAGAGCAGTCTGAAGCATATTTGTTGGAGATACAGTTAAAATTTCTTAGACATGACTATACATTCATAATAGGTTTTATTTTTCTTGCCTTTTCATAGGCTATGGGAGGGAAAGATAGAAAGAAGAGAAATGTTAAATGAAAATGAAATAGATAAAATGAAATGGAATACTGAAAAGCACTGGAGAAGAATCTGCTAAGTGTCCTGGATGATGTGACTATAAAGAAAAAAATGAAAGATTTTCTGGTCTCTTCAAAGCCAATATTGTAATGGTGGAATGATTATGTTCATGTAACCTAAAGGACTTTAAAAATGCAAAGATATTGAGAAGAGTTGAGGACCCTCTACTAGAATTAGGGGAGAGGGAGAGAAGCTATAGCTTAGAAAGAGCACCTGGAGGGAGCAGTCTAATTTATAGTACAGTCTTTTCCAAGGTCACTTAAAGTGGCCACCACATCTGGCAATTCTTCCAATAACCACTGAAGGCCACAGAGTCCATGAGGGCTGTGATAGGCAATGGCAAATCAACTCTGAACGGTGAAGACAATTTTGTGATCCCTTACATGTCATTTAGTAAAAACGCAGATGGCTATGTGTGGTTTATAATCAAGACAATAAAATTCATAAACATGGCTCTGTGGAAACTTGGTATTGTGAATAGAATGTTGGACCCTATACTCAGAAAGAGCTCATTTTAAATCTTAGCTCAAACCCATAGTAAATGCTGACCCTTGACAAGGCACTTAGTCTTAGTTTCCCTTATTTGTCTATAAAAAATAGGGTGGGAATTAGAACACTTACTTTTTATAGTTGTAGAAGTGAATACTTATAGAATATTTTGCAAATATTAGGCATTACACTGTTTTTAATTCTGTTCAGCTCTTTATACACCCATTTTATGGGGTTTTCATAGCAAAGATACTAGAGAGGTTTACCATTTCTTTCTCTAGGGTCCCCATTTTATATTTGAGGAAATCGAAGAAAGAAGTTAAGTGACTTAACCAGGGTCAAACAGCTAACAAGTCTGAGGATGGATTTGAATTCAGGTCCTCCTGGTTCCAGACCCAGCCTTCTATATATGAATGCTAGTTATTCTAAACTCCTTTCAAGATCTGAATCTAGGATTCTCTAACCCTAAGTATAGTACTCTATTACATATAAATAAGAATGTAGAAGTCACAGCACCTGAAAAACACAGTGAAGTAACTGATCAGCAAGATAAGGACAGAAGTCTACTGAATATTTTTGTTATTTTGTTTTGTGGGATGAGATAGGGGAAAAGACATTACTTTGGCTTAGGGAAGCAGGAGAATGGCTTCTGAGGTTAAGAAAAGTCCCATGGCACTCAAGATTCCTTTTAGCAAAGGGAGATAACTAGTGGTGCAGGGTCCCTATAAGGAAATAAGAATGGAGATAGAAAGAAACCTGCAAAGTAAATAGGTGAGAAGATGAGGTTCATAGAAAGATCACACCACTTAAACCCAAGTGTGTGCCAGGTCAGAAGATATGAGGGAATCTCTTTGTCCCAAATTCACACCACTGTGAGAAAGGAATCCCTTGCCTAGGTCCCATTCACTCACCTGAACAGCAAGTTCTCTGGTTATCATCCTCAGGACTGAAAGAAGCCAACCCTGGCTTCAAAATGTCAGTCATATTTGGGACATGGTCCTCAAGTCCTGTTCATTAGGCATGAGAACACCAAGGAAAGAGCCACTCTTCAGGGGATAAAAAATCTCCAGGAATTTAGAACTCCTTTTAGAAAGGGAAAATTATCAATGGCCTTTGGTGCCAGTAGGGAAATAGGAATGGGAGGGAGGGTGGGACAGGGAAAGAAACAGACCTGGGAAGTAAAAAGAGGAAAAGATGAGTTTCATGCAAAAACTAATGCCACTTAGCCCCAAGTGCATGCCCTAGGTGAGAAGATATGAAGAAAGATTTAAGGTCCATAACCCACCTCATTGTGGAAAAAGAATTATCTCTTTAGGTTCCACTCACCTGGACAGCTGCTTCTTTGATTTTCATCCTTGGGGATGCAAGGAGTTATTCCTGGCTCAAAATGTCAGTTACATTTGGACCATAGTCTTCACTTCCTGTTCATTGGAAATGAGAGCACCAAGGAAGGAGTCAAACCATATTTCAAAGTTTATCCTTTTGTTTCGGAGGGAGTTAATGGTCACCCTATGATGGGACAAATAATTGCACTGTGGCCTTCTGAAGGATGCTCTACAATTTGTTCAAAGAAAGATTGGAGAAGGGGTTCACATCATATATTAATGCTCACAAAGAACATTCATTTATTTGAACCACTTGTTCCTTAGAGAATGTGAATATTGGGGGACTTTTGGCATCTCCCTATGGTGAAAAGGCATGAAATTGGCCCAGAAGGATTAGAAGAAATGGAAAAAATGACAGCTATTGTCGTCAACAATAATTAATCAGGTAGTTTCCGGTCACTCAAAAAAAAGAGGTCCGAGTTGACGGGATCTTCCTAAATCTTTATTTAATGAGTAGATCTATGCCACTCAGCTCTTCATTTCCCACCCAGTTATACTCATATGGATATCTATATCACACCCAACTATGGCTACCTTCCCAACCTTTCCTCATCCTCCACTCTTAAGTTAGGTTTTATGTGTTGTCTTCCCCAATCAAGTATAAGTTCCTTAAATGCAGGGACTAGCTTTCTTTTTTCATATTTCTATCATCACAACTTAGGAAAGAGCCCGTAGGATGTAACATGCTTCTTAACTGTTTAAGAAATGATTCTTCATTGGGAACTCCATAGCACAACTGCTCTATCTCTTTGACACAAAAGAACCATCAATCTCTGGATTCTAAATGTCAATTAAAGACTTCTCCATGCTTGAGACCTTCATCAAGGTAGCAAGCCAAAATCCTTAACCGGGAAAATCTGGGGATACAAAGAAAGCTTTGCTTACCAAGAGAAACAAAACTTCTGAAGTGGTCTAGTGTCACCTCCTTATATATCTTTTTTGGAGAAGGATCTAAGTATCTCCACTTCCTCTGAGTGAAGTGGACAGCTATATCCTTGAACTTCACTGATTCCTAAAAAAAACAAATAAATTATTTGAGATGTTATCCTTTAGATCTTCCTAGTGGGTAGTATAAGGAAGGAGCTGTCACAGCAGTCTTTTGTCAAACACTGAGTAAGGCTTCACCTCTTTTTGTCCTAGATTAGCTATAATGAATCCCAAGGGCTACCGTGATGAGCAATTATTTTTATTTCCTTTTCCTTTTACAGTATTTGCCAGGCAATAAGCCTAAGAGGCAGGCAGAGAGTGTGCTTATTGTCCATATTTCAAAAATCAAGAAAAGAGTAAGAAAACATCAAACTGAAGGCATACTTGTAGACTTCAAGCTAGTCAGGATCAGAGCCCTTCAATCAAACACCTATTAAACACTACTTGCCAGTCACTCAGCTGATGCCTGGAGACAAAAGAAAGATTATCCCTGCTCCCAACATGTTTCCATTAATGGATTAAATAACCGAGCAAATTTAAGCTATATATGAAGCGGAGGAAAGCTAATATCAGAGAAATGCCTAAGTAGCAATGGTGGCTGTCGAGTGGGGATGTTGGGGATGGAACATGAGGGGTAGGATCACGAACTTGCCCCCCACTGCTGAAGGGGGAATACGAGTTGGAACTTGAAAGCATCCAGGGAAAATTAAGGTGTGGTGGAGAGGAGTAACCACAGTCCAGGAAGGGATGACAGTGAGCAAGTACACAGAGCGAGGAGACAGTATCATGCGTGAGGAACACTGAGTCAGAGCAGTGCTATTGGCTCACAGAGTGGGCAGAGAAGAATTATATACAACTAGAAAGGCAGGCAGGGGGCAGGTTGTAAATGTGAGGCCCTTTACATCTCCATCCAGAGCGCAAGTTTCAGCAAGTGACACCTTCTCCATCCTCTGGCCATGGGCGCTAAATCATGCTTGCCCTAGAGTTTCCCTCTTTCCAATAAAATAATGGCTATCACCAAATATCTCTATAATGATGTATACAACATGATCATGATACAACATATAATAATTTCCCACTTGAGACAAAGTAGCAACCAATTCAAAACAACTGAGATATCTCATCCATATCAGATTGGCCAATGTGATAAAAGGGCAAAATGACAAATGTTGGAGAGGATGTGGGAAAATGCCATCACTGATACACTGTTGGGGGTATTGGGAACTGATCCAACTACTTCAGAAAACAATCTGGAATTATGTTCAAAGAGCTATAAAACTGTGTATGCCTCTTGACCCAGCAATTCCACTATTAAATTTACCTCCTAAGATAATCAAGGAAAATCGCAAAGAAACTATATGTGCTAAAATATTTATTATTTATAGCAACTCTCCTTGCGGTGGCAAAGAACTAGAAATTGATTGGATGCTCATTAATTGGGGAATGAATGGATGAGCTGTTTCATAGAATTGTGATGGAATACCACTTTGATAAGAAATGACAAAACAGATTAAGTCTGGAAAAATGTGGAAAGCCCTACATAAAATTATGAAGAGTAAAATGAACCAAGAAAATATTATATTCAGCAACAGAAATATTATTTGAAGAATAGATCATGTGTGTTCACATCCAAAGAAAGAACAGATAAATAGGAATAAGACACAGTTTTATAAATACACATATCTTCTTGTCAAATGATCCCTTCTCCAATGAGAATAAACAAATTGATTAACTTAAAAAAAACTAAGAGCAATTTTGTGCTTCAGAAATTAAAAAAAAATTCTCTGAATTCTCTGAACAGCAAATAGCGCCCTTGGTCATTTGTTTCTCAATGTATACTTTCAGAATAATTCCCCCATACTTATTGCAGCTATCACTGCATAATGCTTTCTTCTTTATAGAAACAGTTCCCCCTTCAGACACATATTAAACCCTAAGCTAAACCTCATGTACACATGGTACCCTTCCCAGTACTCATGGTCTATGGATTTGACGTATCTTCATTTCTATTATGTTCCTGATGATGTGCCCTTCTGTCATCCCTACTTTATCACTTATTGAAGATATAGATGTTATTCTAAGAAAGAGAGCATGCTTCCTTACCTGGTGGTCCAAGCCCGTTAGGAATATTGGTTCCACCGCTTTGTCTTCCATAATGGCTCCAATGAATGATGGGCACAGATGTCAAAGCTGCAAGCTAGGGAATTAAGAGTTGCAAGTGAGAAATACTCTGACTTGCAACTCTAATCTCATGGCCTACAAATGTATATAAATGCAAACACAATTTTTGTTTTTAAAACTTAATCGTTAGCTCAACTGATAGTCTGCTTTCCAGTGACTTGGGAAAATTAAATCCCATGTACCAAAGTTAGAAACAAATTACTAAGCTTCTGTGAGCCTTACTGTTCACATCTGTAAAATGAGGAAATACCTGTTATAATCAACTCCCAGAATTCTGGGGCTCAAAGGAAATAATGTGTGTCAAGTACAATCTGAAAAATCCTGTATAAATTTCCAGCATTACTATTTTTAATCAATAATTATAACATATTCAGAGAACTTTATATGGGTATAAATTAATTATAGATCAAATTCTCACACTGTGTATCAAAATAAACTTCAAATGGATAAATCATTTAGAAATAAAAGAAGTGTGAAAGCACAAGGAATTTTTAAAAAGCATGGAAGCAAATACTTTTTGGATCTAGGCAGAGGTGAAGATAGAAGTGATAGAAAGGATCAGAGAAGGTAAAATGAGCAATTTTTGATTGTATAAAACCAAGAAACATTTTGCAGAGTAGATTAGAAGTAGATTAGAAGGAGAGCAGGTAAGGAGGGGAAAAGTTTAAGAGGAAATGTCTTGGATAAAGGTGTCATATCCAAGATATATAAGCAACTGATTTGTTTTCAATTCAATAAAATCAATTTAATTAAATTTGTAAGACTAAAAGCCCCTCAGGAATAAATAAATGGGCAAGTTGACAAGCCTATTTCAAGTGCTTATCATGTACCAAGCCCTGTACTAGGCAAGAACAGTTCCTTCCCTCAAGGAGCTCATATCCTAATGGATGTGATAACACATTAGTATCTAGTATCTATGTACATGCAAGATATATCCAGAGTAAATTGGAGGTGATCTCCAAGAGAAAAAATTAGCATTAAATGGGACTAGGAAATGTTTATGCACACTTGTCTGCTTGCTGAGTCCTCACTAGCTATTAAGGTCCTGGAGGGCAAAGTTTGTCTTTTGCCTCTCTTTGTAACTACGAAGCATGGTGCCTGATACATAGTAGGTGCCTAAAAAATACTTAACAACTGACTGACAATGCCATGAAGCCTCAAGAGAAGATATCATTTGAGAGCATCAAAGACCATAGAGAACAAAAAAGTTGAGAATTAAGAAATGTTATTATTGTTACAGAAGTGTTCCTGAAAGGACATGAAATACACAGGAATCACAAATCCCAGAAGTAGCATACAATGAAACAATAATCTGTACATTTTTAATATTCAGAGGCCTCTGAACACTTTTTTAACAACTTAAAACAATATTTGTTACAAAGAAGTTACGAAAGTTCTGCATTGTGTTTGTACAGACAGTTTGTACTGACAAACTATGGTGTAATAGAGAATTATTGTAATAAATATCAAAATTCCAAAAGCACCATCATGGGAAGTTTTAGTTAAAAGATGCTCCTAACTGGATCACTCACCTCAAAATAAAGCTACAATACCTAAGTAATTTCTATAGCAATAGAAAACCAAGAATTTAGAGACCTCTTCATCTTCTTTGATTCCATTAGTAGCTTAAGATTGTAACACGTTATTACAGGGGCATCTTCTGTCCTGTTTTTGTTTTATGTTCTCTAAGAAATGGTGTTACTTTTCACAAATGAATCACGGATCACTTGGAGAACATTTTCATTGAATGATAGAATTCAAGTGCAGACAGCAGAGAAGGTAACGAAAGAAGCAGGTGCATTTACTGTAGATGAAGGGGGTAATTCACTGCTTCAGAAGGCTACTACCTGGAGGGTAGATAAGAACTGAAAATGCATATACCACCTTCCTATGAGGTAGGCAGATGAGTGACAGGTTTGGGTTTTTTTGGAATAGTTTCACAAACATCAAAAATGGCCACGTTCACACCTAGCAACTTCAGGAGGAAATAAATGCTCTCCCCCAGGATGTCATAACCAGAGCAGCAGAAAATGAATCCATCTCTGAGAGGAGACTATTTTCTTCCCTGCCGTAGCTAAAGTAATTCTTGGGCGTCATGGCACACCCAGAGCACCCTCCTCAGTCTCAGAGAGCCTCATTGACTAGGAGACATCTCCCCTCCCCCAACAACAGGCCACCTCTACCCCCCCCCACCCTGTCATCCTCACCATCAATTGTGAATATTCTGGACGAAAGGCGGCTCTCACTTCCTGAAAGCTCATCCCACTCCAGAGCATTTCCTTCTCTGTCTGCCTCCGTGACTTCTTCCTGACTCACCTCTGCACCTGCGGACGGGACGTCTCTCCCTCCGTGCTCCGTGGACACCCTCGGCGCCTGGCCGCCCCACTCCCGTCCTTCAGCATCCCTCCCTTCTGGCTAATTGAGGACTGTATGGTCACAGGCTTCACCTCCTAGACTTCCAGATCAGAGGCCTGAGGAGAGCCGATGGGCGGCGAAGGATGGAAGGACAGAGTCCCCTCCAAGTTGACCCCGGGCAGAGCCAGCCTTCCCCGGCCTCACTCAGGGCGGCCCGGCAGGTGACCCGGACCCAGAGGAAGAGAGACGAGGACCTACATACAGGATTTAATGCCTTCTGATTCCAGAGCCGGCCAGCTAACCGCATGGAGGGGTGCTGGGGAAACTGTGGGAAGGGAGAGCAGAAAGGGCCTTCCCAGGGGAGCGGAGGCGCTCTGAGGACGGGCTCCAACAGCAACTGACTGAGGGTTCAGACGGTGAAAAATAAAATAAAATATCCAAGTCTCCACTGATCAGGCATTGCTGTCAACCATGGAGTCAAAGACAGGGCAGTGAACGGCTGCCTCGTCATTCTCAGAGCAGGCTGCACAGAACACTTGCAGGAGCTTCATCACTCATAAAGGAAAGGAATCCCTCAGCAAGGGAAGATGGGCTTTGAGAGAAAGTGACAGGGAGGATAAGGGGCGGTCATTGTGAATGGACATGTTTCACTCTGGAGAGTGGCAATTGGGTTTTCTTTTTTAAACATCAACTCATGGACTTGTCAGGGGTTTAAGCTTTCCCTTCCATCTTAGAATCAGTGCTGTGTATTGGCTCCAAGGCACAAGAGCAGCGAGGGCAAGGGAATGGGGTTTAAGTGATTGGCCCACCTTACACAGCTAGGAAGTGTCTGAGGCCGCTTTGGAACCTCCTGCCTCCAGGGCCAGCTGTCCCCTGATATGATGGGTCTTAAAGGAGCTCTACTCAAACTTGGCCTAGGGGTCAATTCTGACTTGAGGTAAACCTAACACTGTATGAGTTGCTCCATGATCACTAGCTTCTCCCTAGCTTCCCGGGCCTCTCCATTTCTGTGTCCTTGGTGGCATATAGAACTTTAGGTAATTTTTTTTCCTAAAAATATTTTGGAGGGTCTGAGAGCTGTCCTATCTTCAGAGGCTATTCTCCCACCTCACTTAACCAAACTACTGTCCCTTCCTTCACCATCTCCCCTAAAAACACAACAAAAATGTCCAATACAATATCCTCATCATGTTCATTTATGTCTCTGCCTTTTTTAGAGGATGTGATTGTTAAATTCCTCTTTATATGCACCTCCTAAGAGCATTGCATTAAGATCAGAGAATCCCAGATTCACAACACAAAGAGATCTTAGAAGATCTAGCATTTGTATAACACTTAAGATTTGCACAATGCTTTAAAAATATTATTTCAGTGTCATTTCAACAACCCTGCAAGGTAGATAATATTGCCATCCTCCTTTTCATAGAGGAGAAAACTAAGGTAAAATGAGACCCAGTGCCTGGCTCATGGCCAAACACCTTACAAGGGTCCAAGGCAGGATCTGAACTCACCTTTTTCTGACTCCAGGTACACGATTTTTCTGTCCTGATTTCACTGTTAATACAAATCCTAGTCATTTTTAACTTTACTAAATGGCATTTATATGTCTCCATGGCTCAGAATTTCTTTGCCATTTCCACTGCCCCCCAATAGCACGGGCTGTTTGGGGCCTTTGGCTGCTACTCTCACACCTGCTGCGTGGGACGGCTGAGCCCTTTTAAGGGGCCTGCGAAAGGCTGGTCTCAAGCCAACGGCCTCGCCTCGTGCTACTCACAACCCGCCAATACCTACTTCCTTGGACTTCAAGTGTTACTTCCACCCATAGAATATTACTATTATGAATCAGAAAATATTTTGTTTTTATCCTTGTGGTGGCATCTGTGGGGAAAAAACCAGCTCCCAAATAGAGGAGCCTCGGCTTATTTAGGAAGGTTATTTATTAACCAGGACCGTGCCAGACGTGCCAGGATACAGCCAGAGGGAGGCCCGGCCCAGAGAGCAGGAGACAGTCTCTGCTTGGATTGGGAGCCATTGGGGGAGGGGGATGGACACATTCTTCCAGGGATAGCTGGAAAGTAGAGGGAGAAGCTTCAGGATAATTGTAGCAGTGGCTTAGGCTGCAGTCTACCTTGAAGATACCCAGAGGAGGGCAAGATTTCTGGCTCCTGATTGCTCTTCTCTGGAACCAGGTTTTCTCTGTGAGCAGTGCATCTGTAGGATAATGTAGCTTGTAGAAAACAGACTTATTTGTTTCAATATTTCCTGATTTCCAAAAACACCACCTATGTTTTGTAGCTGGAATTCACAGCATCTTGGGTCATATATGACAATTATCAGCCCCTTAATGTGTTTTTTTACATTCAATTTTATTTTAATTTCAGTTCCAATTTTCCTTCCTTCCACCTCCCCACCTTGCACCTTTTTGAGAAGGCAGGAAAACAAAACCCATCATGATTATCTAGTAGAGCATAGCAAAATCCCACATTAGCCAGTGACCCCCTTCTAGACATCAATGCGCTCTGAGGCCATGACCGATTTGGGTAGCCTGTCTGGGTACTGTGTGAGACGTTGTTCTAGAAGTCATTTTGGCCAGATAGTCTTCTAATTTTCCTAACAGATTTTGTCAAAGGGTGAGTTTTTACCCCAAAAGAAGGGATCTTGGATTTATCACTTGACTTCCATGCTCATTTACTTTTTTTAAACTCTTATCTTCTGTCTTAGAAATGATAGTAAATATCTTTTAAGATTTGCAAAGCACTTTTTTTATTAGATTTAATAGAATAACCCTGGGAGGAAGATGATAATATTAGCCTCACTTTGCAAGAAACCAAGTCAAACAGGGATTCCATTTCAGGGCTTCTGATTCCTAATTCTTCCTTCTAACCACTGCACTACCCAGCTTCCCTATAGCTAAAGAGATGAATTTTGCTGTCTTGATTCCTTGATTAATAAAAATCAACACATGGTCATGTGTTTCCTTGCTAAATGGCCTTTCTGGGGCGGGCAAAGTTTCCATTGGTCATAGTTTATCTGCCATTCTCCATCAATGGCCTCATTGGCTTTTTATAACAATTGACAGGGGATGGCTCGGCCACTTGTGATCTTGGAAAGGCTGGGCTCATTTCAACTGTATTCTCAAGGTAGTTTGTCTCAGAACTTTGATTAGATCCCTTTTCCTCTGTCAACTAGAGAATTACCGCCACTAACAACTTAGCACTAATTTATTTTGATTTTCTTAGGCTATATATGCTGCTTCCACAATTGAATTTTAGGTAGCAGAGTCCAAAAATGTTCACTTTTATGTTTATAGCCACAGCATTTTGGACCACAAATGATACTTATCAGGCTCTTAATCAATGCTTCTTTAAGAACTCATCATGGGGACGGCCAAGTGGCTCAGTGGATAGTCAAGTCTGGAGACAGGAGGTCCTGGGTTCAAATCTGGACTCAGGTACTTCGTGGCTCTGTGACCCTAGGAAGATTACTTTACCCCCATGGCCGAGCCTTTCCAACTCGTCTGCCTTGGACCTATTCTTAGTATCTACTAAGTATCCTACGATGAGTAGGATACACTACAATGAAACTTCAAAAGAGTTGCCTTAGAAACAGACTGACAGATGAGCATTTCCTTTCCTTTGGCCCCTCTTTAAAAAGTTTGCCTATCACTGATTTAGAGCATTTTTTCATATAGTTATATATGGCTTTATCTAAAAACAGTCTTCATATCTTTTGACTATCAGTTGGGGTATCTTAGTATCTACTGTAAGACAGATGGAAGAGGTTAAAAAAAATTCATTGTGAAGACTGAAATACTCTAGGATTGGAGAAGAGCCAATAATGCCTCCATTTTGCAAACTGCACAAAGCTAAGATCTATACATCGTAGGGCAGCTAGCTTAATGTTCAAATCTTCTCAGACAGAGGTCTCATATCCAAAATATGTAGAGAACTATGTCAAATATCTAAGAATATGAGCCATTCCCCAACTGATAGTCAAAAGATATGAAGACTGTTTTTAGATAAAGCCATATATAACTATATGAAAAAATGCTCTAAATCAGTGATAGGCAAACTTTTTAAAGAGGGGCCAAAGGAAAGGAAATGCTCATCTGTCAGTCTGTTTCTAAGGCAACTCTTTTGAAGTTTCATTGTAGTGTATCCTACTCATCGTATTCGTCAGATTAGGAAGAATGTCTCCCGCCCTCATTGAACATTTCAGGGGGCCACATCTGGCTGTAGTTTGCCCATCAGTGCTCTGAATCATTATTGATTGGAGAAACACAAATCAAAATAACTCTGAAATACTGTCTCATACCTATCAGATTGGTTAAAAGGGAAAATGAAAATGTTGGAGGGGATGTGGGAAAATAGGGACACCGATACTCTGCTGGTGGAACTGTGAACTGATCCAACCATTTTGGAGAGCAATCTGGAAGGATGCTCAAACAGTTATAAAACTGTATTTATCTTCTGACCCAGCAAACGCCAGGCCTGTCCACAAGGATGCACTGGACACAAAGCTGACGTGCTTCCATCCAGCAGAGGTCACCTCACTCCTCCCTTCTGTCCCTGTCGACAGGTAGGTCGGGGGACACCGGCCTTTACCCCCTTCACCCTTTCTCCACTTACTGGATGGATAAAATGTCTCAGATTCATCATGTTGGGAGGGAATGAACAGATGATGTTACAGTCAAGACGATCTGAACCTGGTTGCGCAGGCACATAGGGAGAAGTCAAGTGACTCCGACACTGCCCCTGGAGTTGCGTGGCTGGGAGCTATTTCATGTGAATAGAAAATGCTTGGGAAAAGTACTCTCTGTGTGGCCCTTCCTTGGAACTGAACCCTGTCCCTAAAGCTTAAATATTTCAAGCTCTGCTTACTCAGAGATGTGGCGATCTTTAATTCCATCAGCGAGAAGGGCAATCCAAAGAAATACTGCAGCTCAACACCAACCAAGGCCTTAAAAAGCATTTGTCTCAAAATCACCAAAATAAAATTTGGAAACGATCTCCCACACAATCTAGCCCACTCTCTTCTTCTCAATGGCACATCTGCAATCGACACCATATTCATTTTTATTATATCTCCAAGGAATACAGGCTAAGGGATGCAGTAACATGAGCCAGTAGATGGAATCTTAAAAGTTAGTCTGAAATTAGAAATTTGAAAATGACCCTTGCTATCTGTGTGGCCGTGGACAGATCAGCTCACTTCTTTTGGTCTGTTTTTTTTTTCCATTCTGTGAAAGAATTGGACTTGCTATTCACAAAAAGGCCTTATAGCTCCCAATCTATGACCATATTAGGTCTATATGTCTAAATTTTAAAATTAAGTAATTAATAGATAAAACAGGTACAGTACCCAGCAAAAATTGGACATATATATCTGGTTGCCAATTTTTTCATTTCTTTACCAAAATCAGATGGTTTCTACAAGATTATTAACATTTCACTTTGTTTAATTTTTCCACATAGTCTTCTGACTAAGGAACCAATTTCTAAACTGGAACTTTTGACTAAAGAATTATTCTAGATTATATATAGGAGGAATCTATTCTATGCCTAGATGTAAGGGAAAGACTAGAAATGTGTGATCAGGTTAGAAAGGAAGAGGCAAAGGGAAATTACTCAGAACTAAAATCTGAATAAATTGAGAAGCCATGAATGGTATCAGGATGGGAAAATCTTTGATAGAAGTTCAATCCCTTTTCCATGACAGTGTGTATCCCTAGAAAAAAAATTTTTAAATCTTTACTCCATAGAAAGCGCTTCATACTGATTTGACTCGTCACCATAATAAATTTGGATAAAAAGCACATTGCTTCTGGAACAAAGGTGGAAGTTGCTTAAATTTTCATTCATGCTTTATTTTAATGTCACAGATATACCAGAGAGAAGATGGGCAAATGAAGGAAAGCTTAAAGACCTTTCATGAGAGTTAATCTTCCTCAGCGTTACTCAGGTAATGAATGTGCGAAGGCCTTGTCCCAGAAAGATCAGCTAAGAGAACTCACACTGGAAAGAAACTTCATGAATGAAATGTATGTGGAAAGAATTTCACCCAGAGAAGTAACCTTGTTACGACGGAGAACTGACCCTGAGAAGAAACTTCATCCAAGGAATGCTGGTGAAAGCTGCCCTCCTCAACCACGGCAGCCTCCTGTTCATTAGAGGGATGCAGTGACTGAGGGGGGCTTATCCTGAGGCCTGCCCCCTACCGCCAGGACCTCACCGTGGCTAGAGAAGCCTTGGAAATGTCATGATTTTGAATCTCCTTTCTAAGTATTGGCACACTTTGTTTTAGCCACCCTTTCTCTTGTTCTTAAATTTTCTATTTTTAATATATCATGGAAAATAGCCCTTCTGATAGACAAAGAGTGAGGATGACCTCACGTACCTTAAAAAAAGTATTCACGGTACACTTAGCAGATGCTCACTGACTGAACAGTCAGAATGAGAACTGGATGGATGCCTTCTGGCCTACGTAGATAGAGGACCATTCCCTTGACTTTGACATCAGCTACAGGTATTCCGTGTGTGTGTGTGTGTGTGTGTGTGTGTGTGTGTGCGCACATGTGTGGCTATATGCATGCTTATTTTATGTGTGTGTGTGTATTTATATATGTATATGTACAGCATATAACATGTTAGGTGTCTATATATCTTATGCACCAAACTTTTTTTTAACCCCTTACTTTCCGTCTTAGAATCAATACTATGTATTGGCTCCAAGGCTAAAGAGCAATAAGGGTTGGAGGTTAAGTGACTTGCCCAGGGTCACCCAGTTAGGAAGTGTCTGAGACCAGATTTGAACCTAGGACCTCCTGTCTCTAAGCCTGGCTCTCCATCCACTGAGCCACCCAGCTGCCCCCAATAACAAACTCTTGAGATATTTGATGCAGATCTTTTTTTTTCTATTCAACTGTTTCCTTTTTTATTCTAAATGCATTTTCTCTGTGCAGAAACTTTTCAGTTTCAGTTATGCATTTAATCTTTTGTGATTACCTCTTTTCCTTGTTTTGTAAAAATTAATCTACCTTTATCTGTGAAAGATATATACTATGTTCCTAATTTCTTAAACCATGTGATCTTTAATATTAAGGTGATATATCCATTTTGAATGTGTTGCAAAATATAGCACAAAATGTTGGTCAAAGTCTAATTTCTGCTGGTGACTGTTTTTCCAGAAGTTTCTATCAAATATGTAATTCTTTCCTAAGTAACTTATGTTTTACCTAACTCTAGATTATCTAGTTTCCTCATTTCGGATTCTCCATTTTCTAGTGTAGTCCTCTGATCTACTTGTCTATTTTCAGACCAGTATCAAATAGTTTTGATGGCTGCCACACTTTATAATACAATTTGAAGTCTAGAAGTACTATTCCCCTTCCATCTCTGCCTCTTTTCATGATTTCCCTCAATATTCTAGATATTTTGTTTCTCCAAATTAATTTTTTAAATTGCATTAAATTTTGTTGTATTCTTTTCATAGTTTGGTATAGTGTTAACACTATAAATTTACTTTGGTAGTATTGTCATTTTAAAAATACTGGCGTGGTCTAGTGATGAACATTGAATATATACATCTATATGTCATTCTGTAGTAAAGGAGCATTTTGTAACTGAATCTATAAAAATATTTTGTGTGCTTTGGTAAATTGACACCCAAATATTTATGTAATTTGTAGTTATTTAGAATGAAATTTCTATCTGATGGTGCCTTTTAGATTTGCTATTATTATATAGAAATGCTTGTGAATTTTAAGGATGAGAGCTCACATGCTAATAAAAGAGGCCTCATGAATAATTCGGTTAAGAGAAGATAATGTGCATAGTAGATGAAAGATGATTTCAGGAAGGCATAAGCAGGAATGTTCAGAGCATAGTCAAAAAGAATAAGATAAATAATAGCTTTTTAAAAGAACGGAGAGCAAGGACAGTGATTAGTGAAAAGTGAGTATTTTGAATAGAGGGTTTATTCAGTCCTGGTCTGTGCTTTTATTTGAGTAGAACTCCAAAGTTGGGAACTCCCTTGATCTGTCTGTTTGGAAACTTCCTCAATGGATGCAGATTAATTACTTGTCTGTTAACTTATAGTCTTAGAGAATTAGTAATCTTGGTACTGAGTGGTTCGGCCACATGCCAGTGGTTACTGTCGCCCAGCTGCATCAGAGACAAATCTGAGCCAAGATCTTTCTGACCCCAAGACTTTCCTTGTATCACTTCACTACATTTTTTTTAGGTCAAGAAACATTTATTTAGTGCTTACTATGTCCCAGGCCATGGGAATCCAAATACTAGCAGAAAGAACAACAGCCCTTGCCTACAGAGATTACATGCAGAGGGAAGGTCACTGGGAAAAAAATGTGCTGGAGAAGAGTTAGGAATACAGACTGGAAGGAAGAGTAGGAAAAGCAAAAAATCATGCTTTGGAAATGTTCACCCTCCTCACTAAAGAGTAGGAGACAGCCTGACCTAGTGGACGCACGGCTGCCCTTAGAGACAGGTGACTGAATCCAGCCTGCCTCCTGCCAACATACCAGCTCTGCCACCATGGCGAAGTCACTGACCCTCCGCGCACCCAAGAAACTCAAAGACTGAGCTGCTGATGAGCACCAGAGGAGAGAGTCCAAGCCTGACGAAGTCACAAGAACAAAAATAAAACAAGATTAGAGTTTGCCAAACAAAGTCAAAAGTAGACACCAAGGAGAGGATTTTCAATGTCTGCAGGCAGGTTAAAGAGTCGTCCTAACTTCTGTCTTGCCACTGGACACGGATGACTGAAAGACAGAGGAATGACTCTGTGCAACTCTGCCATGTTTAAATCCAATTCATGAGCAAGTCATGTGATGGCCCTGGCCCTTTTCAGAACAAGGCTGGGCAAGCCCACTGGGTGTTCCTAGGGCTAAGAGCCACCAAGGCAGGAGCGGGTGTTGTATTTTCACTATTTAAAATAACTGCTTACAGGTAAAACGTTTTCTAGCTAAAGTTCCATCTAATTCTTTGGCAAGGAGAACATGGCTGTTAATGAGTGCTTTTTCCAATCAGTCCTGCTAAAGAGAGACACAGACTGCCCAGAAATGCAAGGCTTGCATTATTGGTGGGCTTTGAGATCAACCACGGGAAACTTCAGTTTCCAATCAGGCAGGAAAGTTTTCTCTTGATAAGCCAGTTTTTGTAGTTGTTTTATTTCTGAACAATGTCTTCAGGTTCAGACTTTATCCCTCTACCCTTCCCCTGATACATCCAGCTTTGCTTCTCAAACCTTCTCATCCTGCTGTTAATTCCCCCCCCCCGGGGGGGAGGGGAGCCCTTCCCTCTCTGCCAGGATGTCCCCCTCCCTCATTGAGTCCCTTCCAGAAGGCCTGCATCCTGGGAATGGGCCCAATTGCCCTCCTGGCTGGGCTTCTCATTTGGGAACCTCCCCCTGCCCCAGCTCTGCAGCACCCCCTTTCTGCTGTCTTTCTCAGGGAAAAGAGGAATTCCTTGAGGGTAAAGTCCGTCTTTTTGCTTGTATTTGTACCAACACTACTTAGCATGTTTTTTTTGCACCCCCCCTTTCTGGAAGCAGGGGACCAGCTCAGCCCAGGGGTCAAAGTGACACAATGGAAGATGTGATCCACCCTGGAGTGCCTGATAAGCTTCCAATAACACCCAGCAAAACTCCATCTCATAGAATTTGGCTTAATGAATGAAAAAGTACTTGTTACACCCTAATGTCGGACTTCTGACCTCACGGGAACTCTAACTTCGACCTGTGAAGGATTGGGCAAGTGATGGGTGCACTCTCACCTTGCTGGAAGTTCTGCGGATAAAGTGACCCAACCCACTTGTCCGTCAGCGTTAGGGGGAGGTGCCATAGCCTGTAGCTTAGTGTTCGCTGGTATTTGTCGCAGTCTTGGACCTGAAAACCGTCACATACCACCCCACCAGCCCTACCTCCTTTCCTGCCTTAGACCTATCCACATTGTCTCATAGAAGCTGGCCCACTTTGAAACCATTTGCCAGCGGCCGGTGATCAGCCTGTTAACATGTGGAGATCTTGACTCATTTATAATACACTCCCTCTGTCTGTCCTGAATCTTCTCTCATTAAACAGAGTAAAACCTGGAACAAAAGATTTTCCTCTCAACAACGTGATCTTACTTGGACCCAGGCCAACCAATCTATTTCCCAGCCACATCCAAGCAACGCTTCTCTCCCTTCCTATTCTAGCTTCCCCTTTATGTATTATGTTCCCCTTCCAGAAAGCAGCCCACTGGAGGGCAGAGATTTACTTACTTCTGTTCATGTCCTCATACACCCCACACTTGAACCCAGAGCCAGGAGAAGCACTTAATATAGGTTTACTGTTCACTCTTAGTCCCCTATTGGCATGGGGACCGACAGGAAGATAGTTTTCTAGTCTTCCTCCCTTCCCCGGAAGGTAGCGATATAGGATCATGGGAGATTCTGGAAGTTTGGGAGAAGGGCACGGATTCTGCCTTCCTCTCCTCCACTCTCTCAACTGCTATTGCTGTGGACAGAGAAAAGCTCATCTGAATTACTCAAGGAGCAATTTAATGTTTTCCGACTGCTTCGATGGGATATGAGCCTCTTAAGACGACCTTTGATTCAACCATGAATCTGTGTTAAGTTCCCTCTGATGATGCACAGGAGCTTCACATTCATTCAGGCACTCAACTAGGTGCACCTTCCACCTCCTCTCCCTCCCCTTCCTCATCACTGCCTAAATAACTAGGTAAACCTCAGGAATTTGCTGCTTTTTCTAGAACTTTCTGGCCTGTACATTGATGCCAACTTTAGACTACAGACAGCTGGAATTGGGAGTAACCAGTGGACCCCTGAAACTACCACCTATCCGGAAAGCAGGACTCCAGCCATCAGTTTATGGCAGTCAAGAGATTAAGCTGTTGTCTAGGGCCTTCCTAGGTCTTAATATTTAATGATTTTCACCTGTTGGACTGTGTTTTATGCAAATACAATACAGGTATTCTCAGACCAGATCTTCTCTGGGAGCGTGAGTAGCAGAGGAGCTGAGATCCTGGGATAGCAGAGGGAATATTCGAATGCATTTTCAAGTCTCCTGGTAGGAAAGCAAACAAAGATTTATGAAGACAGGAAGAATGTTCTGAGGGTCTATAGATCACAGCTACCAGGATCTGGGCTGGGTGAGAAACTTGTCCATACTGATCTTCATAATAGCTTTCTTAGCCAAAGTGGTTGAATGTCCCTTGGACTCCAAAGGATAGCCAGGTAAATGGTGTCAGGAAGGAGCTCTATCTCAGTGAGGGCCAGAAAAGAAATGTATTAATTGTGTTTGGACAGTGGCTGCTGGAGGTGGAGGATCACAAGGAGAGGGTGAGTCCTGGCAAAGTCGTGGTCCCTGGAGTTGTTCTTTGAGGGAAGCATGAGGAGGCCCCTTGAGGTTCACCCTCCTGGCATATGGAGATGTCCTGTGAGCCTCAGATAGGGCCAGCCTCACAGCACGCACAGGAGAACCTGCTAGGAGACCACACTAGTCCTAGAAAAGGTCCTGAGAGCAAGGGATGAGAGAGATCTTGTCCACAGTGAAGTCTGGAAAAGGAGGTTATGGGGTAGATTCCACTGAGGTGGGTGGCGAGCAGTGCCCCTGCTCGTCTGATAGATTCAGCATGTCTCGGGAGGCTGGGTGTCTGTCCTCCAGAACGGGGATGTGGCCCCCTAGTAGTTCTGCTGCTAGGTGAGAGGGAGCTCTTAGATGGGCCCTGAGGGTGAAGCCCTTGAATCCTGAAGCTGCATTTCTCTTCATGTGTGGCTTCTTCTTGGCTCTCAGCTAGATCCACTGTTCATTATTGATGATCTCTGTTGACATGACATGTTGGGAGATGAGAATCCCTCTGGGATCACTCCTTCCCCTCCCTCGCTGTCCTCTGGCCTTCTCAAAGCATTTCTGAAGCTTGGCTACCAAAGAAGCTGCTGGAATGTTTCTACTGTAACCATCTTCTCATCTTATATACACGGGCTCAGAGGTATATCTAATTCATTCAACAAATCCCAAGACATTTCACCATCCAATTCTATCCAATGGCCCAAACACCGGTAGTTTATGCCTTTGTCAGGGGATTCAACAGGGATTTCTAGGAACATTCACTTTTGATTCTGTAACTCAAGAGGGTGTAGAGCATCTCATGAGTTACCTTAACTGGGACTGGAATGTGGGATTCCTCTTAGTTGTTTTGCTTTTAATACAATAGTGAAAATTTAATAAATGTTCTAAATGAAGGAAAAAGCTCTAATTCCATCCACAAGATAGTACAGAGTAGTAACATGTCAAGTAACTGTGTTAAGATATTGATAATAGTTTGGAACCGTTATTTCTTCTAAAGTTTTGAAGTATGGATAAAACAAGGGTGGGGTGAGACATAAGCGCTTTCCTGAAGAGTCAGGATCATAGACATAGAGGTGAAAGGTAGATTAGAGGCCATATGACCCAACTCAATAATTTTTAAGCTGTGGGAACATGACTTGCTCAATTTGGTATAATGGAGAGAATGCTAGGTTTGGAGTCAGACGGGCTTGGCCAGTCATAATCTCTCTCAGGCTACGTTTTCTCACCAAGAATAATAGGATCTACACACGGTGCACTTTGTACATTTATGAAGCTCAAATGAGACAGCAGATGTAAAGCATGCTGCATTAGGTAGGTTCCAAATGCCAGATTATCAGTGAGATATTTGTAAAGTTTTGTGAGGAATGGATTCGGGGCAGGGATCTGTGAACAATGTTGAAATATTTTTTGTCTTTCAGGAAAATCTTTTTTTAACCATGTGTGATGTCCTTATTTAACACTTCTACACTAAAACCTAATCCGAGAAAACATCAGCAAAGCATATAAGCTATCACTGTATGTATTCTCGTGTTTTCCCCCAACAGAAGATATGAGAGAGGGATAATTTTGCTTTTTCCTCTGTACCTCCAATACGAAGTAGGCACTTAATGTTTGTTGAATATTATTTTGAATCTTTCTTCCCCAAACTATGTAATACTCACTAGCAGAGAGAAATCTAGGCAAGCATATATTTTAATATCTCACAAAGATGTTCTGCCTTAGACTCAAAATGAACTTCTTGACAAAAACAAGGTCACATTCATAAACTCACTGGATTTGATGGAATTCACAAGGCAGATAACATTAAGGAGTCTCTGCATAAAATACCATTATAACTACTTATCCCTTTCTTGCCAATAGTAGTCCAGATCACTGGGCCTAGGAATTCAGTCATACATATTGTTTCTTACAGAAAAATAAATTCCACAAACAATGACATGAGAGATTATTGGAAAACTGGGAGAATTTTGGGGTCGATGTTCTACTTGAAAACACTTGCAAAACTGACAGCACTTTTAGATTTACAAACATCTCATTTGATCTGTACATCTTCAAGGAGATTCTAATTTTCTTCATTTTACAGATGAAGACACTAAAATCCAAAAAGGTTAAGCCTTGGGTTATAGAGCTAGAAATAAACTTAGGTCATTCAGCCTCAAATTCAAGAATGCCACACTGTCTCTATTTGCAAACTATCTAATGAAGTTCCACTAAAGTCTGTGAACATCTTCACATGGAAGTTCCAAATATAAGGGTTTAGGTTTGTCTTTTTTATTTTCCTCTTTAAGATGACATTTGAATTTGGGTTTATCAACTGATGAAGATGGTGAGAAGTCATTCAAGGAAACAAAGCCTCACAAACAAAGAAGCAACAAAATTATAGCACTAGTTTCAGGACAACCATTAGGCCAGTTTGTGTGGACAACAGTATGGGAAGAACTGTAAAGTTATTTTGGAGGCCCTTCTCTGCCAATCAGGTCACACTAGTAGCTACTATCCAAGTGGTAAGGAGGGAGAGGGTAAATGAGTAAAGGAGAATCTCTGAGGCGACTACTGGCATGGAGCAGACAGGTAAGGCCTGCAGAGCTACTACTTGAAGCCATTTGTGGAACATTTTTAGACTGATAGAAGTGTTTTGCACACAACTACTAACGACCCTGTGCAGCAGACACTACAGGCATCTTTTCCATTTTACACATTAGGAAACTGAGCCTCCAAGAGGCAGACTCAGTGACACCCCAGGGCTCAAAATCTAATATGTATCAGAAATGGGAAACAAAACTCAAGTTGTGTGAGCCTGATGGGACCAGATGATCTGTGATCTGGCTCAAACTTAGCAAGTGACTACACAAGAGACACTATTGTGGAACCAAGTGAGGTTTATTGAAGGCATAAACAGGAACAGATC
Organism: Gracilinanus agilis; assembly: GCF_016433145.1. NCBI lineage: Eukaryota > Metazoa > Chordata > Mammalia > Didelphimorphia > Didelphidae > Gracilinanus > Gracilinanus agilis. The sequence goes on along the minus strand of NC_058130.1, from coordinate 788,302,297 downwards.
AGCAGGCCCATCAGCAGAGTGCAGGTCACTGCAGACTGGCTTGGACCAACAGTCCAAACAGATATGCATCACCCCAGACTTCAGATTCCCAAGACACAAGCCTGATAAGAAAACCAACTAGACCACTGACTCAAACAAGGTAATCAGAACCCCTCCAATCAAGCCCATGCCTCAAAGGACGAAGTTAAGGGGTTAGGAAAGTGTTGGGATAAATTTATTTCTCACAGGGTGAAGGAGTACAACTGACCCTGAGATTAATCAGTTCCAATTTAACTTTTTTTTTTTCTAGATAACCTTACATTGAGCACCTGCAGAAAAGGAGGCAAGAGTTTAAGACATGTGACCCATGCCTTCCCAATCTGGCGGGAAAGTCAGGAGCTAATAAGCAGATTCCTGGGAAACAAATTTTAAGCATAAAAACAGAAGCTTGGATACATCTACCATACAGAAGGTAATTAAAATGTTATTTGGCCTTTCTGCTGTTAGTCTGCCCCTTGATAGCACACACTTGTCCCCCAAGTATAATAGCTCATTGAAGAGGCATGAATAGGTGAGCTTGTGGTACCACGGCCACAAAACACAAAAAAAGGCAGAAGACTACTACATAAACTTGATCAGGACCCCAAACTGGGTTATCGGAGGCAGCGCCATTACCACAACTATGGCTTTTAGTGGATAATTCATTGGGCTCCATTGGCAGGGTTAATGAATAGGTAATCTCCACTTTCAGATAAAATTCAGCTTCCTGACCAACAGTCTAAGAATACAAGGTCTATAAGTAAAAGTGATGTAGTATATGGAGGCAGGAAGGAAAAGGAAAAATCACTGCAATTTTGAAGTAGTTACAGGTGTACTTCCTTTCATCTTCTACTCCCCACCCTACCTCTTCCCATTGCTGCCATTGGGAATCGCTGTATTACTTTCAAAGTTTTCTTTTGTTTTAGCAGGTCTCTTTCAAAGATCAAGGCTCTGCAAACATTTTTCCCCCACCTGTACAGAACACCCGATCACAAAAGGTCATTAAAGCGAACTGTTTAGCTTTCCAAGAATCTGAATAAGCCATTCTTGTATGGGCAGTGGGTTGGACTCTGCTAAATTTTGGTCTGGGGATTAGAATGATCTTGTTTTCTGGGCCTAATTTTAGTTGCGTTTTGATGTGGGCAATTCATATGACAGATTACCAGCATCTAAAGAATAAAATAGCAAAGTCTCTGGTCAACCAGCTTGAGAGTTGCTTCTCTCAAGTGTGGGAAAACAATGGAATCTAGCTGTAATCTTCACAGGATAACTTCTCCAGTCTTTCTATTGCTCTTATCCACCCACCTGGGGCAGAGTAAACATGTAGATGCAGTACTTAGAACTATTATTAATGTCTTCCAGATGTCTCTTAGAAGTCTTTTAGTAATCTGTTGAGCGCTTTTATTTGTTGGTGAGTTGCTGATTCTTAATAGCAATAATAATTTCTAGCACCAATGTGTAATCCAAAGATCAAAAAAGAACCATTGGTAAAAAGATGCAATTCTTGTCCCATTGAGTTAAGAGGTAGCACAGTACAGTGGACAGTGCTGTACCTGTAGTCAAGAAAACTTAGATTCAAATTCTGCCTTAGCATATTCTGCCACACCAGCATATGATCCTAGATAAGTCACCTAACCTATGTGAGCCTTGGTTTTCACATCCATAAAATGAAGATAATAGTATCAATTGGGTTGTAAAGATCAAATGAGATAATGTTACGTAGCGTGCTTTCCAAAGTTCTATAAAATATCAGTTATGCCACAATTTACATGCATTGAAGACATATCAAACTACCTATAAACATCATGCAGGTGAACTACCATATCTTTACATAAATTTAAGCTAGCTGTCTAATTAATTTATAGCTACAGCAGAGTATCCAGTACTTAGTGGATGATCTATTCTTTGAATCTAATGAACTTTTATTTAGTCTCCAAAACTTCTCTTTTCTTCTATTCCTAAACTTCCAGTCCCACTTCTCCTTCAATAGATCATAGACTCGGAACTGGAAGGAGCTTGCAGGTCATCTTGTACAATGCCCTCACTTTACAGAGGAACCTGAGGCCCAAAGAGATAGTGACTTGTCCAAGGTCACAGGTTGTCAATGGCCAGAATAGAAATTCAAACCCGGGTCCTCTGTCACCAAATCAAGAACTCTTTCCAACACATCCAAATATATACCACACAATAACGTATTCCAAATCAAATATCAATGGTAAAAATTACAAGAGTAAAACAATGTAATATGATGCAACAATATAGAATAAGTAGCTATCAAATCAAGATTATTAAATCAAAAGAGGGATCCTCTAACTGTTCATTATCATGAGACCTTGTTATACAGGTTCTAAAAAGATCCAGGAATAATTCAGTCTGCATCCAGGTTTTAGAAAATAGATCACAAAGCTCAGAATAATTCACATTTTGGTCCACACTACAGTCAGTTCCTTACAAATAATAAGACAAATCAATGGCCACTGTTCAATTTTAGTACTACTGTCATTAATTTTTCCTAAACATTATGTAACCTCACCAATTAAAAAAATTTTGTTAAAATTTCTCTAAGTATTCTTGACATTTTATGCCCTGAAATTAATTTTGTCTAAATCTATAAAATATTCCTTTGGTATGTATGTTGATATACAGCTAAATACATAATGTAATGTGTTTATCAGCATGGCCTAGTCAGCAACACTGAACTTTCTCAAATTATTTAGGACTTATTTCTGTAAAATTTTCATTTATGCAAGTCCTATGTGTATTGTTAGGTAAATTTCCATATAGTTAATGTATTTTGTTGTTTTAAATGGAATTTCTCTCTTTCCCCTATGATTTTTTTTAGTATTATACAGAAAAAGTATTGGTTTTGTGCATTTATTTTGTATCCTGCTACTTTGCTGAAGCTATTTCTTTTACCTTTTTTTTTTATTGCTTCACTAGAATTCTGTTAATAAATCCTCCTATCAACATCAGTTCATAGTGGAGAGAAAAACTTTTTAAAAAAATTTGTGTAAAGCTCATATATCCAGGGAAATAATGAAAAATACTATTTAGAAGGGTACTTGTTGATACCAGATCTCAAAGCCTATTAGCAATTATTATCAGTTATCTGGTACTAGGTAAAAAAATTTAAAGCAGATCAACAGAAAAGACCAGACAGCAAAGCCTGGAAAAGAAATTACATTAAAAGCAGTCTAGTGCTAGATAAATTCAAAAACACAAACCACAGCAGTAGGTACTCTTTATTTAGTAAGAGCTGCTGGAAAACTAGAACGTCTGGCAAAAGTAGTTTAAATAACCATTTTAAAGCACATAACCACAGTATGGTACAAAGGGCTCAACTAACTTAATAGAAAAAGTCACACCAAAACAAGGAAAAAACTAAAAACAAAACTAAAAATAAGAAGAGAAGATTCTCTTTCATAACAAAAGGATAATGGAAAATATAATGGGAAAGAAAATGAAAAGAAAAAAACACAAAAACCAAACAGCTCTGCACAAATAAAATTAATGCAGCTAGAATTAGAAGATATATATTGGGAGACAAATGTTCTCTTTAAAAATTTCTGATACAAGTACTTGCAAAAACAAAAAGGAATATAAACCAGATATTAAGAACTATTCAGAAAGAGACAAATAGTCAAAGGATAGGAACAGTTTCCAAAAGAAGAAAAAGTTCAACTTCATTAATAATCAGAAAAATTCAAATAAAACAATGCTAATGAATCATCTGAAACCCAAAAGATGGAAAGGATTTGGGAAGGCAGGTAGATTATTTCACTTCTAACTGAGCTATAAAATGGTTCAAATAGGAATAGAAAATAGGAATTATGAAAGACAAGTTACTAAACTGCTCATACCCTCTGACCCTGAGATCCTTCTCTTAAGATAATACCCCAAAAATCAAGTATTAAAAACAACAAAAGACCTATATGATTAAAGAATATTCATAACAGCATGATGCAGGACAAAATCTGGGGGAAAAGCATGCACTCACCAATCAAAGAAATAGCTGAACAAATTGTGGTAAATGAATGTAATGAAATACTACTGTGCTATAAGGAATGAAAAATAAAAAAATTCAGAGAACCATGGGAAAAGATCATGTAATGAGAGCAGAGCCAAAACACAACATACACAATGACTACAACAATGTTAATGTTAATAAAGTCAGTATTATGAAGCAACAAAACTCTAGTCAAATATAATGATCAATGTCATTACCATACTATCAAAGGGAAATGGAATATCCATTTTTTTAGTTAACAAAAGTAAAAAAAAAAAAAAAAAAAAAAAAACTTTCTGGATTATGTCTGTTGGGAAATGTCCTGTGTCAAAATGTAGTCAGTATTACATTTATAATTTTAAAAAAAGGTCAAAACATTCAGAAGACTTTTCACTTCACTAATGAACTGATGTTAAGATTTTTGTTTTAGAGGAAAGCCTTCCCTTAATCATTACATTCATAAGATTTATCTCCAATATGAAGTCTTTGATGTCGAGTAAGTCCTGTACTTCGGCGGAAAGCCTTCCCACATTTATTACATTCATAAGGTTTCTCTCCAGTATGAATTCTGTGATGGGAAACGAGAGACGAATTGCGATTGAAGGCCTTTCCACATTCATTACATTTATAAGGTTTCTCTCCAGTATGAATTCTGAGATGGGGAGTCAGTTGTGAGCTCTGTCGAAAGGCCATTCCACATTCATTACACACATAAGGTTTCTCTCCTGTATGAATTCTATGATGTACAGTAAGTTCTGCTCTTTGGCAGAAGGCCTTCCCACATTCACTGCACTCATAAGGTTTCTCTCCAGTATGGATTTTTTGATGGCGAGTAAGTCCAGTACTCAAGCGAAAGGCCATACCACATTCATGACACTCAAAAGGTTTCTCACTAGTATGGATTCTATGATGTTGAGTGAGCTCAGTGCTTTGACAGAAAGCCTTGCCACATTCATTACATTCATAAGGTTTTTCTCCAGTATGAATTCTCTGATGGTAAGTAAGCTGTGATCTCTGGCGGAAGGCTCTCCCACATTCATCACATTCGAAAGGTTTCTCTCCTGTATGAATTTTCTGATGTCGAGTAAGCTGGGAGCTCTGGCGGAAGGCCTTTCCACATTCATTACAATCATAAGGTTTCTCACCAGTGTGAATTCTCCAATGTTGAATAAGCTGGGTCCTTTTACCAAAGGCTTTTCCACATTCAATACACCCATAAGGTTTTTCTCCAGTATGAGTTCTATGATGAGAAGCAAGGGATGAACTGTAATTGAAAGTCTTCCCACATTCATTGCATTTATAGGGTTTCTCTCCAGTATGAATCCTCAGATGTCGAGTAAGGTGTGAACTCTGGTGGAAAGCCTTCCCACATTCAGTGCATTCATGTTTTTCCCCAGTATGAATTTTTTGATGTCTAGTAAGTTCCGTGCTCTGGCGGAAGGCCTTCCCACATTCGTTACACTCATATGGTTTTTCTCCTGTATGAATTCTCTGATGGGAAGCAAGGGAAGAGCTGTGGTTGAAGGCCTTTCCACATAGATCACATCCATAGGGTTTCTCTCCAGTATGAATTCTCTGATGGGAAGCAAGGGAAGAGCTGTGGTTGAAGGCCTTCCCACACAGATTACATGCATAGGGTTTCTCTCCAGTATGAATTCTCTGATGGCGAGTAAGGTGTGCACTCTGTCGAAAAGTCTTCCCACATTCACTACATTCATAAGGTTTTTCTCCTGTATGTATTCTGAAATGTTGAGTAAGTTGTGTCCTCTTACAGAAGGCCTTCCCACATTCAATACATGCATAAGGTTTCTCTACAGTATGAATTCTCTGTTGTTGCATAAGCTGTGTTCTCCATAATGTGGCTTTCCCACATTCATAAGGTTTCTTTCCAGTATGTAGCCTGTGATATTCAATAAGATCTGAATGATAACTGAAGGATTTCCCACTGTCATTATACTTAGAAAATACCTTCTTTGAGCAAATTTTATTGTATTTTCTTAGGTCTGAATAGAGTCTGAAGCTCTTTCTATGTGCATCATATTTGGGAAGATTCTTTCCTATGGGTACTCTCTGTTGTGGAAAAAGAATTGGTCCTACACCAAAGAGTCGAGCATATTTATTATATTCATGGCTTCTCAATTTACTGGGTGCTTTCCTTTGGATTATTTTTACATGCTGAGTTTTCTCCTCATCACTTTGCTCCTCCTCTAACCTGGCTTCATATTCCCAAGTTTCACTCAATTTAGAGTCACAAGGACTATCACTTGTGAGTTTTTCTGGGGATGATTCTTCCATAGGAGCCCAGCTTTGGAATGGACTTCTTATTTACAGGTCTGATCTTTCAATCTGAAAGAAAGAAGAAATGTAAATATCCCATAACTTTGGTTTTGGGTCTAATCTCCTAATGTGAAAGGAAGAGAAAAATCTAAACATCCTCTGTTTCCTGTACTTTACACATAGTCCCACCTTTATCATATTCATTAAAAAAAAATTCCCAAGCCTCTCTAACTTTAAAGGCTAATACTTAGACAAATTTTACAAACTTACAATTGCAGGAAAGTGCTTTACAAACCTTGAAATATTAAATACAAATTATTACAGTTATTACAGATTATAAAATACTTTACACTGAAACTCACAACTGCATGAAGATGGTAGTTCACTACTTTGCAAATAAGGGAAATCACAAGTGACTTAGCAACTTGCTCAAATTTACACTGTTAATAAAAAATGTCAAATCTGAGACTTGAAACAACTTCTACTGCCTCCAAAATCCAAAACTCTTTCCACTGCATGACATTACTTCTCCAGTCTTCTGCCCTGATTGTCTATTTACCATATTATACTACCTGCCTACAAAAGAATAATTTCATTCTCAGCTAGAAATATGTATCCCACGGCTGGATGGCCTACATTTAAAAAAGATATAGAGCAAAATCAAGATGACAAAGGAGTGGGAAGTACGTCCCCCCTCCACACACATCCCTACCAACTCATCCGAACATACCTAGAAAACACATCAGGCAAAATCCTAAGTCACAGTAAGTAATTTTTCCAACCCAGGTCAGCATAAGAAGGTAGATAGAGTTCTAGGAACATTAAGGACAAAGTCTGGACAAGAGAGTGGCTGCTAGGAATATTCTAGCCCAAGACCAAGACACAAGGTCCTGGACCATGCCAGGGCATTCTGGGGCCCAACAGGGTATGGTTACAGGTGCAATCTAGAATTTTTGTCTCCCTCTTCTCAGTCCTGGGTCACAGGTCCAGAGTTGACTGAGAAAAGATCTGTGTACACGTTTGGCATTGTGGTGGTAAGGAGTAATCAATACTATGCACAATTCAGAAGCAAGAAAGAAGAGTGTGGCAGAACACTGAAACTCTTCGTTCCTTAACCTGACAGATCTAAGATGAACAAGTAGTCTGACCGCACCATGCCTCAAAAACTGCACTCCTAAAAACTGCCTGCTCCACCCCCAGAAACAACTAATGAAATTAATCCAAGTTGCCTTGTTCCCTACACCCCATTCCTTCCCCAAACCTATAAGACCCTATATCTACTCAGATGGAACTGCCTCACCAATTCTCTTGGCATTGGGTCCCCCCTTGCTGCTTCTTTCCCCCACCCCCACCTCCACAGGTGTCTACAGCCACTTCTCCTGGCATTGAACTCCTTCTCCTTGCTGCCTCTTCCACTCCCCCCCCACATGGGATCTTTTCACTAATCCTCTTGGCCTTGGACCCCCTTGCTGCTCCAAATAAACTTTGCTGTATGGTCTCTGGCCTCATTTGTCTCTTGGGTCAAACCTCCGTCAGTCAGACTGACAGAGAGTACATGCCTATCTATGAACACCTCTTTTAAGTTTTGCAAAGCAAATGACATATTATCTCACAAGAGCCTCACAATAACTGAGGGAGGTGCTCTTATTATTTCCATTTTACCAATGAAGAAGCTGAGGATGATAATAATTCTCTGGTTTTCTGGGAGTCACAATGGGCAGATAGTCATTGGAGCAAGAGCTGGACCGAATTCTTCCTTCCTCCACGTCCAGCACTCTCTCTATATAGATATGTATATTAATGAGAGGGACCATGGGAAAAATGAGAGAGGGAGCTTCCTCATCAGGAAGTTACCTCTACCTGTGAAATCACAGGCTCAGCTGCTAACCCTGAGGGGTGGGGTATATACACATATATATTTATAGACATTTACATTTGTGTAGACAGAATACATGCACATATATATCTATCTAGCCACACAAAAATGACTCCAAGAACTTTGAGGATTGCTCCTCAATAACTAGATAACATTAGAACTGTAACCCTGACATTGGGGCATCCTTCCTAACAAAAAGACTGAGATCCAACTTGGGAGATTTCCTCACATGAAATCTCTCTGGCTCCTACTTCCAATTACGGAAACCCTGAGAAATTAAGTACCTACCTTGTTTTTTTTTTTTTTGCTTCCCAAAAAGAGACTTCAGCTCCACTAAAAGCATTAACCATAAAAAAGGATTTTGTTTATACAATAAAAATACAGGGGGAAAGCCTGTTATTCAAGACTATGGATAGTCAAGAACACTTGCCTTCATAGTTTTAAGAATCTATATAGTCCTTGTGACTTATAACATTGTCCTATGTACCTGGAGATCTTTAGAAAATGAACTTTTCCATTAGAACATGCCCAGTTTACACAACTCAAAATCAATGAAAGACAAGGCCTGAGATTGCTCCTCATTATGTTTGTGTACATAGATGGAAGCCCTTCTCTTGGCACTTAGTTGTATATTTCCTGATGCATCAATCTCTCTTAGCTTCTATATTTAGAAGTTACTCATTCCCTTTGAAAGCCATAAAAACATGGCATAGGTCTCTCTTCAGATCCATGTGTGAGTTCTCCTCAGTGTCTGTACCCATTGTGCCAACTCCTGCCTACAACCAGATGGCTCTCATTTGTGTCTGATGTGAAAGCAGCTCCTTTCCTACTTCAGGAAGCAATCAAACAAAGGGGAAGAAGAACTTTAGACCTGACCACTTTTTATAAATGAACATTCTTCCCCCAGCCCTATTAAAAAAATGTAAGTCCCTGAAAATTACAACAGGAACATATATACTACCTCCAGGTATACATTATATAACAGCTATGAGACACATTTTGTAGGTAAGATTGAATTGATTCTGATCATTTTTATTGATCCTACTTACCATTAGTTGATTTTGTCCTATAACTAAGTCATGGTTCTCTGTTTCATAACTTAGTTCAGAAATTCAACTGGTCTTTAATGAATTAGACTTAGAAATTCTGTTATCCTGCTAATCATTGTTCTGTTCTTGCCTCAAGGAAATCTGATATCCTCAAGGAATTGGGGGGGGGGGGGTGATATCAGGGAATCTGGTCCAGTGTCAGTGTACTCCCAAGCTATCCTTCAAGGATGTCTGATATCCTATCTCTGACTCTGCAGGTAGACTCAAAAACGAACATTCTCCTTAATCACAGTTGGGGTTGTTGCTAGCCCCTCATTCCCAATTTCCAATGAATCATATTGTTCCCCATGCCTCAGCTATGCAACCAATCATATTGTTGGACCCCTGGATCAGAGAAGGGTTTCAGTCCCTCAAACCTAGAGAATAACCAGGGCATTCAGCAATCTCAGACAAAAGAGAAACCTGTATTTCTGTCACTAAATCAACATGATTTTCCAGCAGGCTGACGGAAGCCAAGTCCAGCAGCAAATAACAGCCATTCAGAACCAAAACTCAGGTCAGGATCCTGCAGAACTTAAACTAGAGAGAATGTGATCACACCACTCTGGAAACAATGAAAGCTTATAGGTCCTCAGCCAGGGGTATCTCTCAGAGCCTCCCAAGAAAGCAGCAGAAGTAGCCCAAGACTTTCTTCTCAGTGGTATGCAAGGTCTGGCTCTAACACAAAGTCTAAAGACAGGAAAAAAAGTAGGCTAAAAGAAGGAATACTCAAGACACAAACTCAAAGAGAAGGAATGACTTCAAAACATCTCTAAGCAAAAGACTTAGAGAAAAATGTTGTTGGGCACAAGTTCAACTACTATTGCCAGACCAGATGAAGAGATTTTAAAATTGTTTTAAAATATTCTTATATATAAAATCAGAGTGCTACAGGGGGAAAATGTAAAAGAAATGAAAGCTACAGAAGCTTTGAATTGGTAGCTAGGCACAAAAGGTACAAGCAACAAATTAAAAATTGGAATATATTAAAGAGAAGCCAATGAAAACACAACAAGAAGTATGAAAACAAAGTCAAAAGTCTGGAAAAAAGAGAAAATATATACAATCTCATAGCAAAAAATGACCTGAAATAAAGACCAAGATTAATGAATTATTGGACTATTCTCATTAGACTGTGAGCTCCTTGAGGGCAAGGACTATCTTTTGCCTTTCTTAGTATCTCCAGCACTTATTACAGTATTTAGCAAACTGTAGGCACTTAATAAATGCTTATGGACTACCTGAAAACTATTTCCAAAACATGAGGTTAGACATCCTATTTCAAGAAATGTTAAAAGAAAACTTCTCAGATTTCTTAGAATCAGAAGACAAAAAGGATAAATACAAAGAATTCATCAATTTCCTCCTGAAAGAAACCTCAAGTCAAAATCCAGAGCTTCCAGGTTAAAGAAGATCTCTATTGCAAGCAGCCAAAAAGAAAGAATTCAAGTATTAAAGAATCACAATCAGGATCACATATAAATAGTAACCATTACATTAAAGGTTCAGTACTCAGAACACAGTATTCTAGAAAGCAAAAAGACAAAGGTTTACAGTCAAGTATAACTTCTTCAGTTAACATTCAATAATGAGTTTCTAAAAATCTCTTTATTAAGCTGCCTGACCCAGGTCAGATCATCCACAGGCATGAGAGACAATCAGAAACAGCCAAATTTTATTGGTTGTGATGCAAACCTAACCAACAAAACTGATAAAATGAACAAACTATTTCTCTTACCCCAAAATCAGTCTCTTGAGTTAATTTTAATCATAACGGAACCCAGAATGAAACACAGCAGTCTCGGTGTGGCTGGATTGGTAGAGGTTAACAAGTGTCTCATTTGTTGTGAGCACTATAACTTTCTTAATGCACTCGAGAATAATACTAGCATTTTTTTCTGAAGCCAAAACAACGCTGCTGACTCATTTTACCTAAGTGTTATTTCTCCTATCTGTGAACATGTTTAGAATCCAAGTGGGGAGCTCTTCATTTATCCCTATTAAATTTCATGTGATTTATACCTTGGTTTACCAAGTTATTTTAGACATTAGTTCTGTCATCCATCTTAGCCATCCATCCTGCCATTGAGGGTTACTGCCTGTGTGAACAAGGGCAAGTCACTTCCCCTCTGCATTTCTGTTTCCTCCCCTATAAAACAAGAGGACTTTAGAATTCAGAGGATCCTCTAAAGCTTTCTGCAATTCTAAATCTCTTATCCTGGAACACAATCAGGAAAGTAATTATCTGAATATTAGGGGAGAAACCTCAGTCAGATAGCACCAAACATCCAACCCTCCATGATCACAACCTTGGAGTCATTATTGATACTTCACTCTTCCTTATCTCCCACATTTAATTAATTGTCCTATCGATTCTTTTTTTTTACAATATCTATTTTATCCAGTTTTCTATTCCAATAACCTAATGGGTCTCTCTGGATGCTCTGAGAACTGATGGGACTCTCTGTGAAGAATGAAGCATATTTTTTTCTACTGTATTTTTCTGGGGGGGTGGAGGGATGACATGGTTAATATAGAAATATTTTACATTATTTCACATATATAATAAGTATCATATTGTTTGGCTTCTCAATGAATGCGGGAAGAGCTAGGCAGAGAACATTTGGAACTCAAAATTTTAAAAAATGAATGGTGAAAATTTAAATAAAAACACAATAAAAATGTATAGCAGCTTTCTTTTCAGTGTCCTATAGGCCTGAATTTTTCAGAATAATGGCAAACCTGCCTCTCTCTTGCATGAGGAATATGCTGCTAGCTTCAGCCACAACTGACCACCAATATGCCTCATTCAGAGCACAGTGAAAAGTAAAAAGAACAAAAAGCACAGGATCAAAAGCTCTAAACCTCAAAATTAGCTAATTGAGAGGAAGAAAGCCAGACAACAACTAAGCCTGGTTGATTTGGTTTTATATTATTTGGATTTTATATATTGTGGAAAAAAAGAAGTCTCAAAGAAAAAAAGGGACCACTGTTCGGGGTAGACTGGACAAGGTAGCAGAAGTCAGAAAAGGCAGACTAAATTGGTTATTTATTTTCTTTCTTATCTTCTATACTCAAGAGAATGTTTTTTGGGGGAAATGGAAAGAACAGAACAAAAAGGAATAAAAGGAAGTTGAAACCATAGATTTGTCAAAAGAAACTAGGAGAATATCTGGCTATTACTAATGAATTTGTGTTACTAAGCTCAGATGAGCTACACCCAAGGTAGTTAAAAGATCTAGAACATGTCACTGCTAAATCACTGGGTTAGTGATCTCAGAAAACTCTGGAGCAGAAAAGAGAAGTCATAAAACTGACTAAAGAGGGGCAGCTGGGTAGCTCAGTGGAGTGAGAGTCAGGCCTAGAGACAGGAGGTCCTAGGTTCAAACCCGGCCTCAGCCACTTCCCAGCTGTGTGACCCTGAGCAAGTCACTTGACCCCCATTGCCCACCCTTACCAATCTTCCATCTATAAGACAATACACCGAAGTACAAGGGTTTAAAAAAAAAACTGACTAAAGGGCAAATATTTATCTCAGTTTTCAAAAACAGAAGAATGAGGCCTGAAAAATATGAGTTGGGGAGCTAGGCTTAGAAAATTTCCAGAATGCTTTATCAAAGAAATGGTTAGGAAATGATGATTACAAAAAGTCAACGTGGCTTCACTTCACAGGCCAGACTAAGTTCATTACAGTGTTGACAGGATTATTATTACATTAGTAAAGAGATTGAGATTGTTGTGATTTATCTCAGTAGTGCTACCCTTATGGAAATGCAGGCAACTTGAGAGGACAATACCACAGATTTAGAACTGGTTGAATGTACAGACCCAAAAGGTAGTCAGTCAATCATTAAAATAGCTTAGTGTCAAGTTGAAAAGAGGGTCCCCCAAGGAAATAGACCAAAGATCTTTGCTTGCCTCTAATATTTTCATCAATGATTTGGAAATAGCCATAAATAGAAAGCTTATCAAATATGCACGTAACACACTGTTGAGGGATAATTACAGTAAGAGCTGAGAGGATCCACAGAGAACCTGATATCCTGGACCACAAGTATTTCCTAAATGCTTTCTAATAGACTGATGATGCCAGATCATTTATGAGGGCTAAGGGGTGAAAAGACAACTTAAAATGAAATCTATTTAACCTAATTAATGATATTCTTGTTCTTCCCATGAGGGAGTAGGAGTGAAGAGGGATTTTCCTCAAAGTTCACAGATTTGGAGCTTGAAAGACATCATTTAAGTGTAACCCTTTCTTTTAGAGAAGAGGAAACTGAGGGCCAAAGAAGGTTAGTGATTTGCTCGAGATCACATAGGCAAATAAGTGGCAGAGCTAGTATTTGACTTGAAGCTCTTTCCACTGCATCACACTGTCTGAAATCAAGATGCCCAGCCATCTAGACAAAGAAAGCAACCAGAAGAAAGCAGTTCTTGGAAACAAGGAGGGAATAAGAAACAAAGATTCCAGGAGGAAACAGGTTCAGAAGAAACCAAGAGGAAATGAACCACAAGCAGATCTGCATTGACTCACACCAATCAGGGCAGAGAATACAAGGCCACAGAAGCTGATGGAGGAAGGACTCACACATTAGAACATGACGCTGGATACTGTGCAGCCAATCTGCTTACCACCCCTGCCCCAATCCCCCTTACCTTCACTAAGGGCAGTTATGTAGCATAGTGGTTAGAGTGATGGGCCTAGAGTCAATCTAGGAAGACTCATCTGTCCGAGTTAAAATCCTGTTTCTGACATTTCCTAGTTGTGTGATCCCAGGCAAGTCATTTAAACATATCTGCCTCAATTCCTCCATCTGACAAATAAATTGAAGGAAATGTCAAACCATTCCAGTATCTTTGCCGAAAGCCCTCCCAAATAGGGTCATGAAGAATCAGACATGATTGAAATAGCAGGGATGTTAACTTAAGGAATCAGTCAGATAAAGCCCAGTTAGTTTATGTTACTTTCTCTGACTCTGGGATGACATTTCAAGGAGATGAGTTCTAGAGCCAAGAGAATGTAATGTGGAATGTAACATACATAAGTTTAGAGTCTTACCCTTGGTTAAAAGTATAAAATTCACAAATACTGGACAAGAAACATAACAGCAGTTTATCTGAAAAATATCTCAAGGGTTTAGGAGACTGCAAGTTTGATGAATCAACAATGTAATATGAAGACCAAAAAGTGTAAATGAGATTATTTGTTGAAAAGAAAGACATACAGCTTCCCAAAATATGATGGAAAGAGGCCTGATATACTCTGCCCTGGTCAGAATACAACTAGCCTGTAGGGGTTAGTCTGGATGATACAAAGAAGGAACATTGGTAAACTGTAAATTATTCAGAAACAGGTAATCAAATTAGTGGAGATCATGAGTTCATACAATAGTATTAAATTTGTGCTTGGCTCCAGAAAGAAGAATTAAGATTTTAGGGGGTCCAGGAGTTGAAGAGACAGATTTAAATTTAATAGGACATTTCCTAACAACAAGTAGTATGGGATGCTTGGAGACAGAGTTCTTCCTCATTTGAAAACTTTAAGCAAAAATCAAGATGATGATTTGTTAAGAATGAGAGGTAGATGGAGCATTAGACTTGTCATCAGAACAGAGACCGGGCTTGGCTTCAAAGCTTAGATTGGATGGACTGATACTGGCTAGTTGTGTGAAGCTGACAAACAGCTTTTTCTACAAATAGGAGAGATGAACTAGATGGGATCTGAGGTCCCTTCCTAAAATGCCAGTCTGACCAAGTCACTCCCCTACTCAATAATGCTGGTGACTCCTTATTTATTACTCTTCTGTTGAGCTTTTAAAAGCTCTTCACAATGAGGCCCCTTTCCTACCTTTCCAATCTTCTTAAATTAATCTCCTTTCTCATACTCTATTAACTACTGGTTGGTCTATTGGTGGTCCCATCATTCTACAGATGATACTTTTCATGTCTTTTCACTGGCCTCCATGCTTGGAATTATAATAATAAAGAGAGCCAGTAACCAATGTTTGATAGAAGGGAAAAAGAGAGAGAATCTGTGTGGTGAGTCTCTCTTCCAGCTCTCCCCTGGGGCCAAATATACACTGGGAGACTTTAAGGGGGTGTCACCCCGAAACTGGGTGAGCTGGATGGTTGTGCCGCCCCATAGGAGTTGGGGGGCAAAGATTCCCTATAAGATGAGGTATGTGGTACCCCAATCCAATTCTGAATGAGGGGGGTTCACACAAGCCTCCCCCGAGGTCAGTCAACTTCACAGCAGGTGGTCTGGCTTCAAGATGGAGGCAGCCAGACTAAGCTGTGGTTCCCCTCTCCCTCGTCTCTCAGGCACTCTGGACTGCTATCTGACTAATGAATGGCTTTTATTCACAATTCAGGGACTGGGGAAAGGGGTGAAGGGCAGAGGGATTTTGGGGTGTCCTCTTCCCTATTTCTATGGAGTCTCTCACTCAGTAGGGAACCTTTGAGAAGCTTCTTTCCCCGCCCCTTCTCCTTCTGTTTCTATTTCTATCTTTTCCTATAATTGTAATTTTGACTAAAAGGGGATCTCTCAGCAAGGTTGGGTAATGGGAAAAGGAGACTAAGAGATCGCTCCCAAAATGGATTCCAAAAACTTAGCTAAATGGATGGTTGAAGTCTTGATGGGTGAGAAGTGATGGAATGGCTTTGATCGGGGAATCAAGGTTTCAATTTCCAAAGAAAGATCCTCAGAAAGCCCTCAGGACTGGATCAGAGCTGAGATGTCCTCCTCTCTCCTCCCAGTCCTCTGCCTGAAGACCTCTCCTCCCCTCCTCTCCTCTCTCAGAGAAATACTCAGAATTCTCTCTGGTCTCAGCTGTCACCAACTGTCACCAACTGTCACCAACTGTCCTCAACTCCTTCTCTGGCTCCTTTTGTCCCATCCCCCTTGCACAAATCCCATCCTTACAGAATACTTTTCCTCTTCACCTCAACTTCCTGCTTCCCTTTATGATTCACTTAAATCTCACCTTCTACAAGGGGGGTTTTCTGACCCCACTGCTACTGTCTTTGTTCTGAGATGATCTCCCACTAAAACTACATATATTATTATTGTCACATAATAATAATTATTTATTTTGACTACATGGATATTGACATGAAGCCTCCCTCATTAGGACATGAGGTCCTTGAACATAGAAAAATGTTTTCTTCCCCATTTCTTTTTATCTGGAACATAGTTAAATGCTTAATAAAATGCTCATTAGCAGGAGCAGCTGGGTAGTTCAGTGGATTGAGAGTCAGGCCTAGAGACAGTAGGTCGTAGGTTCAAATCCGGCCTCAGACACTTCCCAGCTGTGTGGCCCTGGACAAGTCACTTGTCCACCCTTACCACTCTTCCACCTAGGAGCCAATACACAGAAGTTAAGGGTTTAAAAAAAAAATGCTCATTGGCAAATGATTCTATGATCCTAAGCCATGAACTTTGGCAATAACAAACACAAATATCCTTCCCTTTCTGCATGACATGGTTTTATAATCTCTTGACTAGACAAGGTTTGAAGCAGAAAACACTTCTGGCGTTAACTAGCCCGGCCAGTCTGAGTTAACAATTAGATCAAGTCAACTGGGACATCTGTGAGGCATTGTCTTAAGCTGAAAATGATCAAGTACAAAGACAATTACCAAATAAGTTAATTCATTCTTCAATTTGGAGATTTATTTTGTATGAAGTGTTATGTTTGTAAATAACAGGGATACTGGGAAGCTGATGGTCTGGCCAGAGCCAGGTGCCTGCAAGACACACTTCTCCCCCACAGACAGGCTTGAGTGAGTGGGTAGGGGGTAAGGTATTCCTTGCTCTCAAACCCCTCCCCCCAAGCAGTTGGTTTTCAGTTGAAAATGGAGACAGGGTTGAGTGTCTTCAAGCAAGATTCATCAAAGGCAAATCTTTAATGATATTCCCTTTCTCAAACTTATATTCCCCACAGGTCTGATTGAGGGACAAAGGAGAAGCTCGATCTCATGATGTTAAGGACTGAGAAGGATCTGACTTCTTAGGCTGGTAACTGACAGGAACCAAGCTTAATGGCTGTGTGAGTATGCCCAAAATAATACCCAGGTACTGCCACTAAAGATAAAGTTATATTTATAAAAGAAGGAAGGGAAGGCAGGGAAGGGGTATCAAGGATTTGGATAAACTGGGATGCCCTGATCAGTTAGGTAGAAACTGCCCCTCCCCCCCCAGGAGGGAGTGGCAGACCTTTAGCTAACTTGCCCTCAAAGCTAATAGTAATTACTCCTAATATCTAAATAACTAAATGAATAATAAAATGCTATTGCAATGAAGGTCTAATTCCACTAGACAGGCAAACTCCTGAGTAGAAACCACAATGGCTTTTGCCACTATGGCCTCCCAGGCAAACCCCAAATCAGGAACAGCGAGCAGAGAGACCTGCTCACCTCAACTCCCTGGAGTCAACTGTGCAACTCCCTACCAACTGCCCCCTCACCCAAAGTTCTCGGGGGGGGGGGGGTCCCCCTGGAATTCTGGGTGAGGCTTAAAACCCTGTATTCTGCAGGAATTCCATCCTGCCATTTTCTATATTACAGAAGATCATTAAGATGAACTCTTCAGAATAGTTCTGTTTTCAATCATAATTCCACACTGAAGCCAAACTGAGGTTGTTCCATGGAAAAGGCATTCATGGGGAACACCAGTGCCTCAAGTTTTCAGTCTAAGGCATTTACTGACAGGCTATATGACAAAGCATCTCAGTTAAATACTCATTCAAGGATTTTAGAAAGCTATTCTTTACTTCCAAGGAAAATACTAGCTTTATGGGCCCATATCGAGCTTTTCATTATCATTCTACATACCCTTTTCCGCTCTGAACTTCTTGATTTCTGTCCAATGTGTCACCAGTTTGGAATCCTCCTTATCATCTGAACTCCCCCCTCTCACTGGCTTCACACATCCCAATGTGCTGCTGGATCTTGTCATTTCTATCTCCACAATTTCTCTCCACTTCTCTCCAAACGGCTACCACCCTAGTTCTGGATCACTTCTACTCCTTGGCAAAAATTTTCCTAGTCTCTTCCTCAAGACTTACCCCAATCCAGTTCATCATCTATACAAGAAACTTTACTTAAACATTGGTCAGGTCTAACCTACTCAATCAACTCCAATGGCCACAGATCTGTGCTAAAATTAAAAAAAGGATTCTATTTAGTATTTAAAGCCCTTCACATTTTGTCCTGAAAGAGGAGAGGAAGGAGGGAATGTGACAGGCACTGTGCTAAATGTTTTGCACAGTTTTATTTCATTTATTGCTAACACCCCTGAGAGGCAAGTGTTTTTAATAGACCCATTTAAGTTGAGGAAACTAAGGCAAACAGCAGTCAAGGGACTTGCCCAGTATCACACAAACTATTAAGTTTCTGAGGTTGGATTTGAACTCTGCTTTTCCAGACTCCAGGCTCAACACCCTTATCCATTATGCTACCAGCTGCCTCTAGAACCTGCCTTTCTACCCTTATTATGTATTAGTCCCTTTCAATGACAAATGGCAAACTAGACTTCTAATGTGGCACACTCCCATTTCCCATATCCATGTCTTTACAACCAACTGGGTCCTGTGCCTAGAATTCACTTCCTCTTCAAACCTACCTCTGAGAATCCTTCCTTCCTTTTCAAATTCAGTCTAAGTGTCACCCTCTCTGGGAGGCTTTCCATCATCACCTTGTACCCACTTTGTAAATTCTCTAAATATATATATATATATATAAATACCTCTGCCAATTTAAACTCCTTGAGAGCAGAAATTCACTTTTTCTGTATCCCTCGGACCCAGTTAAGAAGTGCTTGGGGCTCAATAAATGTTCTTAATTGATAACAGAATGATCCTTGAAACTAGTATATGAACTATTTTGGTATTTTGCCAAAAGTTGGTTTAAAACATCCTAGTTTTACAGAGTAAGATTCTATTTTTTTTTTTTAAACCCTTGTACTTCGGTGTATTGTCTCATAGGTGGAAGATTGGTAAGGGTGGGCAATGGGGGTCAAGTGACTTGCCCAAGGTCACACAGCTGGGAAGTGGCTGAGGCCGGGTTTGAACCTAGGACCTCCTGTCTCTAGGCCTGACTCTCACTCCACTGAGCTACCCAGCTGCCCCAAGTAAGATTCTATTTTTAAAAAATCTTTGTCTTCCATCTTAGAATCTATATCAAGTATCAGTTCCACACATAGCAGGATTGTAAGGGCTAGGCAATTAGAGTTAAGTGACTTGCCTAGGGTTACACAATTAGGAAATGTCTGAGGCCAAATTTGAATCCAGGACTTCCCAGTTTCCAGACCTGGCTCTTTTTCCATTGG
Source organism: Gracilinanus agilis (assembly GCF_016433145.1). Classification (NCBI taxonomy): domain Eukaryota; kingdom Metazoa; phylum Chordata; class Mammalia; order Didelphimorphia; family Didelphidae; genus Gracilinanus; species Gracilinanus agilis. Next base: position 788,282,705 of record NC_058130.1, on the reverse strand, counting down.
AGCCACCTATCTACCTCCAAAATAAGATTCTAATGCATATGTTAGGTACCTACTTTTCTTGACTTTCCAAGTTCAAATCTTTCATAATGATAACATTTACATAGTGCTTTAAGGCTTATGAAATGCTTTACACATGTATGCTATTTAATCTGATCTGAACAACCCTAGAAGTTGGTACCATTATTATCCCCATTTTACAAACTGAGAAACTAAAGAAGACAGGGATTAAAGGTCTTAGTGTCACAGGGTCATTAAGTATGTGAATCTAGATGTGACCCAAGGTCTTCATGATTCTGAGTTTATTCCGCTATTCATGGCACCATCTAGTTGTCTCTATTAAACCAGAATAAAAGGGGGAAAAATAAGGAGGAATTGTCTCGGCCACTTTCTCCCCAAGATATTGAACCATTCCAGAAGGTCTCTGAGATCATTCAGTCCAATCACTTGAGTTAAAAGAGGAAGGAAGAGAAGGCTCCCAAAGGCAGTGACTTGGGTAGGATCACACTGGGGGAGTGAGGTTGGGCACAGCATGAATGAGACCCTAGATATGCTAGCTCCCACAACAATGCTCTCAAGACTTCCCTCTCCAGGGACACCAAATTTCCCAAGAGAGCCCAGCAGGAAGGTGTCCTGAAAACCACTAACTCCCAACCCAAAATACCCTTGAGTTCTGCCACTTCCTGTTTACTAAGTGATCATTTAATAGTCTACCCTCAATTCTCATAGAAGCTAAAGACTAGAGTCATCCAAACAGCCTCTGAGTTTTATAAATGCAAAACAAAACAACAAAAAAAAAGTCTTTACAGATGATTTTGAAGGTTCTTTTATTGGATCAGCCAATGAATACTACATGACCCAAAGGGGTTGCCAAGAGACTAACAAGCAAATCCAACATCCAACAATAGTCATTAGCCTATTGGAAAGCCTGGCAACTGCTGTTTTTCCCTTCTATGGTGTGCCCTTCTGAATAGCCTGTCTCTGGCCTATTTCACAGTATTTTTAACTTTGTCGCTGCCAGCTACCTTTTGGGAAGTTACAAATAAAATTAAGAAAAAAAAAACAAAATTTCATTAAGACAAGTTTTCTTGAGTTCTGGTGCTCACAAAATAGTAGGTTTCAAATACTAAAAGAGAAAGAGTGAAATTCTGCAGGGTATGACCACTGCTAGACACCATCCACAGCCTCAAAGATTCAATCCCAACTATTTAATCACTTTCTTGTGACAGTACAGATTTCATCCTACTAGTTCCTGTTAGGAAGTGTTCTGTTATGTGTCGCCTGAGAAGTTGTTTTAACTACAAGCCTAGATTTCTAGTAGGGTGTTCCATGGAAACGGTGGTTGAGGACAGGGGTTAAGATGGTATATAAGTTATAGGAAGCATGCAGAGAAGGTCTAGGTCAGTGGTTCCCAAACTTTTTTGGTTTACTGCCCCCTTTCCAGAAAAAATATTACTTAGTGCCCCCTGTCACATACTATCACCACCTCCTTACAGTTATTCACCGCCCCCAAATGCACCTGTGGCCATCACCACCTCCCTGGATCGCTGCAGCACCCACCAGGGGGTGGTGGTGCCCACTTTGGGAATCACTCGTCTAGGTGGAAGGTGGTCAAAGAGGGATAGTAGAAGAAATAGTGACAGATTCTTAAAATAAAATGGGAACCTAGGGCAGTACAACAAAAAGACAGGGTCAGTCTGGTAGGAGAATCATTCAGGCCTGGCTTCTTAGTCTCTAAAAAGAGGCCTTGAATTCTAAGGCAAAGATGGTATCTTCACCAAAAAAAGAAGTACAGGAGCACAACTCAAAGAATAGAATACAGAAATCTCTATAAAACTTACATTTTGTTATATCATTCCCACTACTGAAATGCAAATTCTAGGACAGCTTAAAGGGCTCATACTGAATGGCCAACCTCCAAGAAAACTGACTGGGATGAAGCCAGACACTGATGGAGTCTGAGTACAAGAGTCAAATGTGATTTCCCTGGGAAGGGAAGGTCAAAAAATAATATAGTATGCTGGAAGCTCTGGACTTCTAGCCTTAAAACAACATATTCTGGGGAGACCTAGATTCCTAGTCACTAAAAAATCTTTCTAAATGAAATCCACAAGAAATAAACCTTGAACTCGAACATGTGGCCCACCCAGGAATTAAATGGCAGAACCCAGTCAAGAAGCTGAATCTAAGAAAGAATAAAGCTTTGCTTTCTAGAAGTTGGCACAGGGACCAGGATTACTTAGCTCTGTAATTTGTAAATTTTCTGCTTTATTTTGTTTTAACACTCCTATAACAAAAATATATTAAGAAGTAATATGGTGTGGAGCAGTGGTTTACAATATGCAGTCCTCAGATCCCTGAGAGTCCCTGAGGCTAAAATAATATTAAACTGTAGGATAACTAATAAAATATTCCTACCTTTACCAACAAGATTAGTGAGATCAGGTTCTCTTTATATACTTCAACCAAACAACATGCAAAAGCAGATATAAGAAGCTAATTACCTTCTGTTAAGCCAGATATAAAAGAAATTTATAAAAATATGTTAAATAATGCCTTCTCATTGCATTTTTTGAAAAAATATAATCATTTTCAGAAAAAATATTACATGTTGGCACATAATGGGTTTATTACTTTAAATGAATAAATATTTTTAGATTTTATCTGCTTCAATTTCTAATATGGCAAAAATCAATAAATATTGCGGACATTGCAGCTAGGTGGCATGGAAGACCTAGAATTGAATTCAAATCCAGCCTCACATATTTTTTAGCTGTGTGAATCTACAAATCAATTAACTCCATTTCCTCAACTATAAAATGAGTATCAGAACATCACCTGCTTCACAGGGTTGTTGTGAAGATCTAGAGAGAGAATATTTATAAATCACTTAGCACATAGCAGGCAAATAACAAAACTATTAAAAAAAACTGCAAAGTAAAATTAGTACAAAGAGTAACTTCTACATCAATGAGATATCACTGTTCAAACCAAACTCCCTTCAGTAGTGCAGAACTCTCAAAATAAAGCCTAAAGAAAGGTCATATGCTACTTGCAAGGAGAAAGGGAAGGGAGGAATTAATTTCAAAGATGAGGCCCAGGCCAGGAAGAAGTGGTATTGAGAGCAAAAAAAGATTGAGGGGAGGTACTAGTTAAACAATTTCTGGAATTTCCTGGGAGAAGACTAAAATCAAAAGAGATTTAAGGGTGAAATGTATGAAGGCATTTATAAGACAAATCTTGATGGAAATTTTAAGAAGTTGGATTTAGATGTTCAAAAACATTTGCATGGCTTCCCCAAATTTCCTAAAGGCTTTAAACAATTCCTACTTGTGATTCTTTTGAGAAAGAATGTAGACTCTTCCTATTCTTTCTTTAATACTATTAGGACCTTAGATTTCAATGGAGTTATCTTCTCAAAATCCATTTCATCCTAGAAGTCAGTCTACAAAAATTATGAGTTATCCCTAGACTGGAATGCATAAATTAGACAGAGATTAACACCAAGGCATTTCTTCAATCAACCAAGGAATAAATATTTATAAAGCACCAGACACTGTGCTAATAGCTAACAATGCAAAAAGAAGTATAAGATAGTACCTGCCCTCAAGGAGCTTAATAAGTATATACAAATAAGCTATTTATAAGACAAAAAGGAAATAATTAACAGAAGGAAGGCACTAGACTTAAGAGGGATTGGGGAAAGCTTCCTAGAGGAGGTAGGACTTTAGCCAGGCTTTAAAGGAAGTGAGATCAGTGGTCAGAGCTAAGGAAAAATGGTGGGAAAGCCAGAGAAAATGCCCAGAGATAGGGTGTCTTATTCATTTAACAGCCAAGAGAGGCTAGGCTAATGTCATTAGATCAAAGGGCATGGCGAATAGTAAGATGTTAGAAGACTAGAAAGGTAGGAAAGGGATCAAAGGGCTTTGAATGCCAAGCAGAGCATCTGATCCTACATGCAACTGGAAGCTGCTGGAGTTTATTAACAACCAAAGAGAATTCTTTAAATACTTACTCAAGGCACTTAAGTTCATTCTAAGGGAAGAAAAGCCATGTTCATAAATAAGCACATGCAAGATGGAATAAACAGAAGGCAGGAAAAAATTATTTATTTAGTACCTGTTATGTGCCAGGCACTGTGCTAAGAACTTTACGAATGTTATTTCATTTGATCCTCATAATAACCCTTTAATTTAAATGCTATTATTATCCTCTTTTTACAGTTGAGGAAACTGAGGCTAGCAGAGGTTAAACTTGCCAAAGGGTCACATAGCTAGAACATGTCTGATGTCACATTTGAACTAAAGTCTTTCTGACTCCAAGCCTAATGCTCTTTTAGCTTCATCATCAAGCTACCTTTGGTAGGAAAATTTTGAGACTCAAAAAATTTTCCAGCTTGATATGACCTGCCACTATTTAAAAAAAAAAAATCTCAGGAGTACTTCCATACTCTTAGAGAGAGTAACTTTTTACAAATCCATCTTCCCTTTAAAAAAATATTCACTAATGAATACACACTTTTCACAGCATCAAAAAGGAAAGCTTGGAGAAGAGGATAGAAAATGAAAGTCAGCAAGCAAAAAAGATAACCCAAAATAAGGTGCACAGGGGTAAGTTTAATAATTGATTCTCAATTTCTTTATGTCTCAGTTATCCCAAAATGAAGTCAGGACTGGGCTAGGCTGAAAATGAAATACAATAAAAATCCATTTTGTTTCTAGCTTTATTAAAAAGCAAGTCTTTCTAAATGCTGTCTTATCCTCTACATTCCTCATCACCACCAAAAACACAAGTATAAGGAGCATTCCCCACCTTCACAAGAATCCAGGATCACACCAGACAGTCTCCACCCACCTAATCCATAAGGGTTTGTAATTAATAGCCTTAGACAGTTGCCCAAGGCAAAGAATTAAAGGATTCAGGAGCACCAACAGGTAAGTGTCAGAAACAGGATTTGAATTCCATTTCCTGACTTCAAATATAACTTCTATTCATTAAACCAAAAAGCCTCTCTGCTTACAGGATTTACATCTTGAATAGTGGAGTCCAATTTTCTTTATCAAGGACAAACAGCAAGGTCCTTCATCATCTATAATTTATTAAGCAATGTGTTGGATACTGTGCAAAGTTTGAGGGATATAAAAGACAGGTAGAAGTCTGTCTCTGTCCTCAAGGAGCTCACAATCTTAAAAGGAGAAGCTATATACAGACTAGATTGGGCATAGTTAAACAGCGAAGGCAATAGAATGAAAAGTGATCAGGACAGCTAGGTGGTTCAGTAGATAAGAGCCAAATGGAGGTTCTGGATTAAATATGATCACAGATACTTGCTTGTGTGACCTTGGGTAAGTCATTTAACCACAACCATATAGGCTTTACCATTTTCCTCCTTGGGACCCATAGTCAGAAAATCCAGTTTAAGTCAGACTCCTGAGAGGGGAATTGTATAATTATCCCAAAATCCAAAGTTTAAGATCTTTTAAAGTGATTTTAGGAAAAGACAATCGCCAACAACCTGGACCAAGAAAGTGGATCTTCTAGAGAAGATGTTGTAAGGATGCTTGCAGAAATCACACACTATATCAGGAGATTAGGCATGAACTTTTGGATAGGGGTTGAGTCCACCATTTATCCTAATCTTAAACTCTTATGTCAAAGGGGAATGCCTCCAATTGGCTTTTTGTCAATGTGCTTTTCAATCATTTTTCTCTTTCTCTTTTATTCCCAAAATTGTTTATAACCCCCTCCATGAAATATTCAGTATTTTTATACCTCCTGGTGAGAAAATCTTAAATGTATAGACTCCATATGTGGAATGATTCACTGGGGAGACCAGACATGTTCATCTCCTGGAAAACCAAGAGTGGGTAGACTTAACAGGCTGATCTCCCAAAGAAAGGTGGGGGTGAGTGGAATTGTGTGAGAAGGGTCAGCAGAATGTCACCACATGTCACTACATGGGCATGGATGTGAAAAAACCATTGGGCTAGGAAAGGGCTCTCTTGGAGGCCAGCGCTCCTCGAACTCATATTTTCTCTCTCTCTCTCTCTCTCTCTCTCTCTCTCTCTCTCTCTACCCCTTTTTATTCCTATCAAAGGTAAAGGTTTTAAAAAAAGCATCCTTTAGAAGTCAGAATTTTAGCTTTGACTTGAAGTCCTTCCAGCCTCAAAGATGGAAGTTCCAACTCTAACCTTTCCACATAGCCCATTTCACTTTATCTCATTAAAACTCAGAAAGAAGTCTTTCCAAGCCTCTTAATACTACCTTAGTTCTGAGCTGAATCCCAAATACTCTAGTGCTGGGCACATAGTTAGGAATTAAGCTGCCCTTAGTTTCCTTCAAGTCTCAGTTAAAATCCCACCTTCTTCAAGTCTTTCCAGATTCTTGCAAGTGCCTTCCCTCTAAGAATACCATTTTATCCTGCATGGATCTTGTTTGAAGGTAATTGTTTGCAAGTGGACTCCTCAGCAGACTGTGAGCTCTTTGAAAAAAGGAGCAGTTTTCACCTTTCTCTGAGTCTCCAGCACTTAGCATAGTTTCTGGCACATAGTTAGTCCTTAATACAAATTAAAGTGACTCTGAAGTGCCACCTCACATCAATCAGATTGGGTAATATGACAAAAAAGGAAGTGATAAATGTTGGAGACAACATGGGAATAATGGGGCACTAATACACTACTGGTGAAGCTGGAAACTGATCCCACCATTCTGAAGAGCCATTAATCTGGAACCATGCCCACAGGGCCATAAAGTTGTGCGCATACCCTTTGTCCCAGCAATTCTCCCACATTTGTATCCCAGGGATTAAAGATAGGGAAAAAGGACCTACTTGTACAAAAATATTTCTAGTAGCTCTTTTTTGTGGTGCCAAAGAATTGGAAACAGAAAGGACGTCCATCAATTGGGGAAAGGCTGAGCAAGCTGTGGTAATAATTGTAATGGAGTACTATTGTGTCATAAATAATGAACAGGACAATCATAAAAAACTTGAAAAAACTTAAGAGGAATTGATGCAAAGTGAAGTGAGCAGAACCAGGAGACCATTATACACAGAAACAGCAATAATGTTCAGGATGGACTGTAAGTGAACTACCAACCGCATTTCAAGAATCCAGGACAACTGCAAAGGAAACATGATGAAAAAGGCATTTGACTCTGCCAAAGAATAAACTGGTAAGAGTCTGAGAACAGCTTGAAGCATACCATTCTTCACTTTATTTCATTCATGAGATTTTTTTTCTTGTATAAGCAATATGTTTTCTTTCACAACATGACAAACATGGAAATATGTATTGCATAATAGCATACGCATAACCTATATCATCTTATCCATCATTCCCAAGGGTTGAAAGAAGGTAGATCAAAAAATGTCAGCAAACAATTAATAAAAATTGCATCAAACTGTAAACTGTCTTCATACAGCTACTGGGTGTGTGGCCCTGGACAAATCATCTTAAACTGTTTGCCTCAGTTTCCTCAACTGCAAAATAGGGATAATAACAGCTCCTACCTCTCAAGTTTGTTGTGAGGATGAATTAAGATATCTGTAACCTGCTTGGCACAGGGTAGATCCTGTGTAAATGTTAGCTGCTAATAGCAGACAAGGAGAAGGAGCACTCTTTTCAGATAACAGGTATGTGACTCTGAGTGAATAGATTCCACTTAAGTCCTTAGAGGTGGTTCTATTTGTGGTCTGTTCCCACAGAATTCAGCTATTTTCACAGAAGATTGAGGCAATCCAAAATGATATGCTTCAATTTTTATCCTCCATGCTTCAAAATTTTTCAGTCATCACCACCATTCTCTCCTCTCTACATCTCATCCCTGAGGAAGGTCTTGCTATTCCTTCCTTAAATTAATCCCCCTCTTTGTCCTGCTTCCTCTGGTACAACAATCATGCCCTTCTCACAAATCTTCAATCTCTCCTTTTTTCACTGGTTTGTGGTTGTCTACAACCATGTTCTGATTTCAATCTTAAAAAGGATCTCAATTCCCTGATCCAACCCAGGCAAATATGTTGACAAATTTGGCCATATCTAATGGCACCCACTGTCTTCTCAAACAATAGCAACATACTTTTAACTATACCTCTGGTGTCTTCCATTTTACTGAAACTTCTCTCAAAGGTCATCAAATTACCTCTTCATCCCCATATCTGTCTTTTTAGAAGTTCTTGGCAGGGATGAAGACTCTTGCCTCTTTCCATATACCTGCTCTCTTTCTCAGGACTTCTAAGCCACCAACTTCTCTTCCTACCAGGGATTCCTGCCTCTTTGTTCCCTTTACACCATCATCTCCACTCTTCTGTCTGGGTGGGCCACAAGGATCTCTGGTAGATTAGATTCTCTCCTAGACAATTTCATTCTTTGATATGCCAGTTCCTTGGTCACCTCCCCTGACCTTTACCTTCACAATACAACACCAGCTACTCTGTCTTCAAAATCACATCCTGATTCTTTTTCAGTATTTTCTCATCTTACAGCTCTTCACTCTGCTCCATCGAAAACGGACAACTACTCTCTGTCCCCAAAACACCATTTTCCTGCTTTAATGTTTTGTCCCTGTCAGCCCTCTCTTTACCAGCTGAATTCCTGCCAGCTTTAAGAATCCAATTCAAAGAACACCTCTCCTCCATGAAGTTGTCCTGGGTTAAAGTTCTCCCTCTGACCTCACAGCATTATTTTTTCTAATGTGTTACAGTAAGGTGTATGTTTTAGATTTCTCTGTGTCCTACCCCCAAATTAGGTTATAATCTCCAAGAGAGCAGGGCCAGTACTTATCAAATGTTGGACCTTTCTCTCAACTATGTTCTGTACATAGCAGGAACAAGGCAATGTTTATTTAGCCAAAGGGAATTTCTCCAATATAGCAATTAGCTAGGACACTTGAACACTTGGCTCTGAGGTGGATTAAGAATCATCAGGAAAAAAAAAAGGAAAAAAAGAAAAAAAAAGAATCATCAGGAACTGGGTTCAGATCCTAAGGCAGGTTATTCACTCCCTCCCTTGGCAAAGTTTGGGCAAGCAAATCATTGGCCCTCTTTGGGTCTCAACCTCCTCATCTGCAAGATGAGAGGCTTATACCAGGGCCACAGATTTTGAGCTGGAAGTGACCCTCAGAATCCACGGAGGGAAAAATGAGAAAGATAAAGTTCAGAAAGCTCACAATTGCACAGTCTGTAAAAGAGAGTCAGAAAGAGTTCTTGCATATCTCCTCTCATTTGCTCTTAAGGATTATGTGGTGAAGTAGATGTTGCTCCTCTGAGGTCCCTGGCAACCAGAAATCTGGGATCCTGGGATCTTATTTCAACCTGTACCTGCATTAAAATCCCCCTTTGCAACAGCAACTAGCACTTCAAGGTTTACAAAACTCTTTTATGGACAGAATCTCCTCTGATCCTCACGTCACCCTCAGAGAGCAGGCACTATTATTATTCCTATTTTAAAGATAAGGAAATTGAGGCAGCCAGAGATTAAGTGATTTACACAGCTAGGAACTCTGGTCTTCCCACCTCCAAAAAACAGAGTCCAGAATGGCTCACAGCATCCTTTCAGGTTCTAATCCTAAAACCCAGGAATGTGGAGTACAGGCCTTAGGAGCAGAAAAGGCCCTCATTTTAGACAATAATTGAGGTTTGAGACTTTAAAATTCATGAGGTCGATGGCATAACACTAAGGTCACTAGTATAAAGAAAAGGGAATTATTGCCCTCATTTTACAGATGAGGAAACTGAATCTCACACAAGAAGCCGAAGGTAGTTTTGGGCTTAGGACGGAACCAGTCAGTGATCTTTCTACAAGGATTTCATAGGTGAAAGGGGAGAATGTAAACCAATTGCTATCTATTTATAATACTAACAACAATGATGGCGGCGCTTTATCTCCTGTGACCGTTTTGGTGTCAGGCGCAGTCAAGTAAAAAAAAGGAGGGGTGGGAGGGGGAACACGAAATAAGACCTGGGTCAAAGGAGGTGGAAATGGGGGTAATCCGTCCCTGCGGCTCCTCCCCAGGTGCCTTATTTCTCCCATTATACATAATGGGGGCTGGGGGAGCTCTTGCCCGGGGCAGTCCTGGCAGGAGGGGCAGCTCCCCCACGGCACGCAGGGTTTAGAGCCTGGGCCAGCCGCGCCGCACCCTTAGGCTCCCCACCCACCAGCAAATTGGGGGCAGGGGGCGGGGCTCCTGGCTCCGCCAACAAAATAGGGGTAGGGGGGCGCTTTCGGGTCCAGGCCCGAAATGTCCGCATCCGTCCGGGCTCCGCGTAAAGAGTGAGGTCAAAGCGAGCTCCGGCCAGGCAGCCGGGGAACCCCGAGAAGCAGGAGCGGGAGGGAGCGGGCCCCGTCCCTTCCCTGCCCCCATTCAGCAGTGCCGAGCCGCGCAAGCGCACTGGGGCCGCCGGGGGGAGGGGAGGGAGCTGGGCCTGGCCGCCCCTCAGCGCCCGACCAGCCCCGACCCCGACCCCGGCTCCGCTTCCCTCCCTGGCCTCGGCCTTGTCCCCGGCCTCGCGACGGCGAAGGAAGCGGCGCCACCCACCGCGTAGGCCCGGCCCTGCTCCCCACACTCACCAGCCGAGCAGCGGCGCCTCAGGCCCGAACAGAGCAAGCGGCTCCACACAGACAGCTACCAGGGTGCTCCCGAGCCAAGCACCGCGAGAGCGAGACTGAGCACGGGAGTGCGCGCCTGCGCCCGGGGACGCGCGCTGCCGCCGAGCCACGCCCTCGCCACCGGGCAACGCCCCCTAGCGCTCTCTGACTCGGAGCCTTTACCCTTTAGCGGGAGAAATCCTGATCCCAAGGACTAGGGGCCTGAAGCGTGGGAGTCCGGGCTTTTCGATTTACTTTGAAGGGGAAGGGAAGGCGGAGGGGACTTGTCCTGGGGCCCCGGGTCATCCCTGCTCCGGCGGGAGGGCTGCGGTGCTCACGGTCCAATGACACGGAGGGAGCCGAAGCCATTTGTCTAAAGCGTCCGGGGCTGGAGGGGAGCCCGGGAGTGAGGAGGAAGAGCCGAGTCCCAATCCTGCCTCCGACTTAGCAGCTGGGTGGCCTGGGCCACGTCCTTAGCCTGGCCTGCCTCAGTTTCTCCTCTATAAATCGAGGTAGTTGGGCCCGCGGACAAGGACCGTCCTTCGGACTAGGACCTTCTGCCCTGCGGTCCTGCCTCGAGGAGACCAGGGGCTGGGGAGAGGCCACCAAAGAGGCTGGGGTCGGGGAGCGCTGCAGGAGCCCCGGGCTCCGGGCCGGACTTGGGACCGGCCGATCCCAGAATAGGGGAGAGCAGGGCTAGGAGAAGAAAAGCCCAAAATGTTCGGACTCGGTCTTACCTCCGCCACCCACCCACCGTCTGGGCCCTCCCCGAGCTCCTGCCTTGGCCACTCACTCACCCGCCCACCCTGCCCCCAGGGGCTCCTGCTTCCGCCACTCTTCCAGGCTCTGGAGCGTTGGGTGTGCCGGGGAGAGCCTGCCCTGCTGGGGAATTGTATCACTGTTCTCCCGGCCCCTCCTCAGGGAATTGGACGGGATATTTAAATATTCTGACCTAGGGTCTGGAAGGCCCGAGTTCTAAGTTGACCAAAGGCCCTCAGTGGCTGTGTGATCCTGGACAAGTCATGTAACCTGGGCCCTCCTCTTCTAGACTGCCTTACTTGCTGATCTCTCAGCTGCCGTGAATTTAATTATCAAACTAAGCAGACAATTCTCAAATCTAACTCTCTGGCCCTAAGCTCTCTGGTGACCTCCGGCCCCAGATCTCCAGTTGCCTTTCAGACTTCCCCAGCTTACCGCAGACCCCCCTCCCCCCAACTCTTTGTCTTTGCCACTAAGGCTTGCTCCCTCCTCATTCTCCTATTACCTACTAGGGGGGCAGGGGCTACTCCCTTGCTCGGGTTTGGCCACCTGGGAGCCATTTGTGACCCTTTATCTCTCACCCCTCCTACGCTGTGGCCAAGGGCGAATAGAGCCCTTTCTCCCCCTCTGACGCTGCCCCCTCGAGGCCCAGACCCTCATCCCCTCCCACCTGCTGAGTTGCAGCTGCTGCTGGAGGGTCTGCCTGCCCCCAGGCTCCAGTGTATCCTCCATTCAGCCACCAAAAGGAATTTCCTAAGGCGCTGCTCATTCTCGCTCTCAATAAACTTCAAAGGCTCTCTGTCACCCCCTGGATCAAAAACAAAACCCTCTGATTGGCACTCAAAGTCCTACACCAGCTGCCTCCTCCTGGCTTTCCAGGCTTCTTCCATTTTACTTCCTGCTACATAATCTCCAATCGTGTCCCTGGTCTCCAGGGTATTCCTCTAGCTCTGGACTGTGGACAAGTTCTCTGGCTGTCCTCTATGCTGGAAGTGCTCTCCCTTTGCAGGGAAGGAAGGAGGGAAGTGTAGGAGTCCAGGCTTATTGATTTTGATATTGTTTTAGCAGCACTCAGAAAGCTGACTCTTGTATTGCTTATTAGATTAATGTCTGTAACCTTGAGTTCAATTGAACCTCAGCCTTGCCAAATTCCTAGCCCTTCCCTAAAGCTACACTCCAGAAGACTGGTCAGTTATCTCAGCCTCCTCATTTTACCAATAACAATCCATTAATATATGTACCAAGACCTTAGGCCAGATGGATTCCTGATCTAGGCTTTAGCTCTACCTATTGTTTTAGGTTCCAACAGTTTGTATCTCCTGAGGATTACCCCTTGGTGCCAATGTACCAGACCATTTGGCTTTTCCCTTCCCTCTATACCAGTGGTTCCCAAACTTTTTTGGCCTCCCGCCCCCTTTCCAGAAAAAAAAAAAATATTACTTAGCACCCCCTGGAAATTGTGAAACTTTATTGAACTCAGAATAGAATGTAATACAAAAAAAGTGTGGCCATCACCGCCTCATTGGATAGCTGCAGCACCCACCAGGGGGAAGTGGCGCCCACTTTGGGAATCACTGCTCTATACTGTTGTAACCCCAATAAAAAGAGCAGTATGTCAGCTAAGGGTTAAGCTCTTTACCATCAGAGCTTCATCTCAGTGAAGCTCTGAACCATGGAATCTCTTAACCATCAGAGCTCCTAATCATAGAAGCTCTTTTCCATCAGAGCTTGCTCACTGTCTGACTATTTTATGCCAGAGCTTTCTTTGTCTGTGTCTTTATTCTCGCTTTATGTTCTCTTTCCATTAGTCCTTAACCCATAGCCCGTTTTCTCTCAGACCCTGGTTCCCCTTTCTAAGTGTCCTACCCACCAGGAACCATCATGGAGCCGCTGGATGGCTTCAGGAAGGAAGGAAGGAAGGAAAGAAAGAAAAGGGAAAAAGGAAGAAAGAAAGGAAGGGGAGAAGGAAGGGAGAAAAAGGAGGAAGAAAAAAGGAAGAGAGAAAGAAAGAAGGGAGAGAAGAGGGGTCAAAGAGAGGGAGGAAAGAGAAAGAAAAGGAAGAAAAGCAAAAAATTGGAGACTGCAAATTATAGGCTGGGAGATTGACTACAATGTCTGGCAAAATTCCATAATTATTTAGTGTACAATTAGTGAACATCTAGAAAAAGTGAAGACCACAAATTCATCATGGTTTCATCAATAAGAGGTTATGCCAGAATGCTGACATTTCCTTTTCTGTCAGTATTCCCAGACCTTTAGAGAGAAAGGAAGATACAGCTAGAGAACAGTTTTTTGGACTATGAGAGGCAATGACTTCTGAAATTTCAAAAGGTTGTAATGGCTGGAGTTCTCATTCTCCTTGCAGCAATTTGCCAGGAGCAGTTGTGATGGAGGGCAGCATCTAAGACATACTGTATACTCCTGGCTAGGTCCCATTCTGGGAGCATAATCCTCCAGGGCAGGGAGAAGCACCAACTGTTGGATTTCACAGGATCATTGACCAACAGAGAACTTCAACTAAATGGGAGTTTCAAGGGGACTCTGTTAAGGAAGAAAAAGCCTTCCAGAAAACAGGGTTGGTGAGTTGTCCCTTTGCCATGTGGATCTCACTATGCCTCCATGTGTGCCTCACTACTTTGTGCTTGACATTTGAGCCCACTTTCTCTGGGAACCTCGTGTCCGCTCCTGGAGAGAAAGCACATCCCCTCCAAATCCCCTTTGGTGGGATTATTCTTGGAAACAACTGTCTCTCATATGGCTGCTCAGTAACTACTGGCATTTAAAGGAAATGACTGACAACCAAAAAGAAGTAAACTGATGCAGGCTCACAAGTAACAGTACTAGAAACCTCAGCCACTCTCAGAGGTACCTCTAAAATCCTGAAGGTAATGGCAGTCAGCTGCCCTTTAGGGCCTCATCCACCAATTTGAGTGAGAATTGGGAAAGTAGCCATGGAGTAGTTGTTAAGTCATTTTCAGTTACATGCAGCTCTTTGTGACTCCATTTGGAGTTTTCTGACAAAGATTATGGAGTAGTTTGCCATTTCTTTCTCCAGTTCCTTTTACAGATGAGGAAACTGAACCAAACAGGGTCAAGTGTCAGAACCACACAGCTAGGAAGAATCTGAGGCCAGCTTTGAACTCCGAAAGAGGAGTCTTTCTGACTCCAGATCTAGTGCATTGTCCATTAGCAACACTTAGAGGACATGGACTATAATTAGGGAGAATTTTTTTCCCCTAAAAATAGAAGGAATAGAGACCAAAAGGAAATACTTGTTCTAAATGTTTATTCTTCTGTTTAAATTAATGTATACATTAATAGGAGAAAGAATGAATGATGATTTAGGGAAATGTGCTAATAGAATTTTTAGTGAGATGATGCTAAAGAACATGAAGAAGGGGGCAGCTGGGTAGCTCAGTGGATTGAGAGTCAGGCCTAGAGATGGGAGGTCCTAGGTTCAAATCTGGCCTCAGCCACTTCCCAGCTGTGTGACCCTGGGCAAGTCACTTGACACCCCCATTGCCCACCCTTACCACTCTTCCACCTATGAGCCAATACACAGAAGTTAAGGGGTTAAAAAAAATAAAAATAAAAAGATAAAAAAGAACATGAAGAAATCAAGATCTCTGAATTAGTGAAACATTTCTTTATCTGCAATCTGAAGGGGATTGTGTGAGCTGAGGAAAGAAATTGTTCAATCCATCAATCAATAAACATTTATTAAGAACCTACTATGTGCCAGGCACCATTCTAAGAGCTGGACATACAAAAAGAGGCAAAAGACACTCCATGTCTTCAAAGAACTCAGTCTAAAGTGGGAGACTGTAACCAAACAAGTCTTTACAAAGCAAATCATGTACAGGATAAATAAAGAATAATTAACAGAAGAAAGGCACTAGAATTAGATTTGGAAAGCAGCTGAAGGGAAAGAAGGCTTGGAGAAATGGCACCTACCAGGCGAGCTCCAATCTGGAACACAGACCTAAAGAGCTTTAAGGAAAATTCCCTGTACAAAATCAAAGTGCTTCCCCATAACTGGCCATTTAAGCTGTTGTTCAGAATAACTGATCTTCCAAAATCTCACTCACTCCCCTGGATACTGCTTCTAAGAACTTCTCCCTCTGACAGTCATGGTGACTCCCCTGTCTTCAAATAGCAGATGGCATCTAATTTGGGAACTGAAAGTCCTGCTCCTGGTTAGGGTTAGAGAAAGGGATGCATATTTCTATTAAGATCAGGAGAATGGACCACAGTGTGTGTCAGTTCTTCAAAAGAAAATAAATTCAGTTTCTGAAGTAGAGATTTCATCTAAAACACATAGAGAATTTTGTCAACCATAGAAGAAGAATATGAACCACTCACCAAGGATATGAACAGTTTTTGCATGAAGAAATCAAAGCCTGTATAAGCATACGAAAAATGCTCTTGATCATTAACTGATTACAGAAATACAAATCAAAGCAACTCTGAGATACCATTTCATATCTATCCGATTCTAATATGATAAAAGAGCAAAATGAGAAATGTTGGAGGGGATGTAGAAGAATGTTAGTGGAATTGTGAAATGATCCAACCATTTTGGAGAGAAATCTGGAATCATGCCCAGAGAGTTCTAAAAAACTATGGCTACAATTAGACCCAGCAATACCACTGTTGAGTCTATTTCCCAAGTATATCAGGATAAAAGGAAGAGAGCCCATATGCTCCAAAATATTTATGGCAGCTTTCTTTGTGGTGGCAAAGAATTGGCAATTAACTGGCAATTAAGAAGACGTCTATCAATTGGGGAATGGCTGAACAAGCTATAGCATATTATTGTAATGGAATACTACTGTGCCATCAGAAATGATGAGCAGATTATTTTTTCTTTGTTTGTGATATTTATTTTTATTAACGTATTTGTTTGTTGGTTACATTAAAATTCCCAGGTATCTCATTCCCTCCCTACCCTCTGGTACCATAGAAGGCATCATCCAACCAAAAAATTAATTGCATATGTAAATTATATCTTTCTTGTTTCTATTTATCATTTCTTTCAAATAGGAGGCGGACATTTACAAGTTATTCTTCAAATATTAGTTCTGTAGCTATGTATTCTCTTAGTTCTACTCATTTCACTCTTCATTATTTCATGTAGGTTTTTCCAAATTAAAAAAAATAATAATAAACTAACACCTGGTTGAGGTGGGGTGGGAATGCAGCTAGATGGCTTGGTGGATAAAAAAAGGTCCTGAGTTCAAATTTGGCCCCAGACATTTCCTAATTGTGTGACCTTGGGCAAGTCACTCAATCCCCATTGCCTAGCCCTTACTGTTCTTCTACCTTAGAACCAATATACAATATTGAGTCTAAGATGGAAAGTACATTTTTGTTTTAAACTAATCTCATTTCTCACTTAGGCACAGCAATATTCCATTACAATCATATACCACAACATTTTCAGCCATTCCCCGAACTGATGGACATCCCCTCAATTGCCAGTTCTTTAAGAGCTGCTTTAAATATTTGAGAGATGCTTTAAATATTTTGGAATGCATACGTTATTTTCTTCTCCTTTTTATCTCCTTGAGAAACAGACTCAATAGTGCTATTGTTGTATCTAAAGGTATACATGGTTTTATAATTCTCTGGGCATAATTCCAAATTGTTCTCCAAAATGGCTGGGTCAGTTTGCAGTTTCACCAACAATGTATTAGTATCTCAAGCAGGTTATTATTTTTTAATGGAAAGATCTACATGAAATTATGAAAAGCAAAATGAGTAGAACCAAGAAAATGTCATGTACAGCTACAGAATTAATGCTTGAATGATAGCTTGTAAATGTCTACCTCCAGAGAAAGAACTGATAAATAGAAACAAAAAGATAGAGTTTATACACACATTTTATTATTTTTTTTTTATCAAGTGATGTTTTCTCTATTGTTTTGGGAGGGAGGAAAATACTTAGGAATTTTAATGTAGCC